>NC_041228.1:11423860-11579157 GCF_002837175.3 Physeter macrocephalus
GGCTCAGCGGCCATGGCTCACGGGCCCAGCCGCTCCGCGGCATGTGGGATCTTCCCGGACCGGGGCACGAACCCGTGTCCCCTGCATCAGCAGGCGGACTCTCAACAACTGCGCCACCAGGGAAGCCCAAAAGAAGCCTTTTGAAAGAGACTTAAGAAGTTCTTAACCTTATGGTGCCTCATTTTCCTCATCTGCACAATGGGAAGAATGTTAAGACCCATCTCAAAAAGTATTATGAGGATTAAGGGAGGCAATGATCAACCAGACAAGTAGCAGAGTAAACGGTCCAAATGCCTTATGTACACAAAAGTTCTGCCAGGTCTGGTGGGATGTGGCCAATGTCATTATTTTAGAATCTAAACTCCAGAACAGTGCTCTTCAAAGTATGATCACCGGGACACCTGGTTCAGAAAACCCTGGGCTTTGTTATGAATACAGATTCCAAGCCCTCACCCAAGGCCTTCTAAAACAGAATTTGATCTTGGGGGAACATCAGATTTCCCCAGATGGACTCTTTAACAAGATCCCCAGATGATTTTGATGAACCCTGAAACTTGAGAACTGCTGCCATAGGGATAGCACCCCGTTTCTGTACATTGTGCCACAAAGACTATGAAGGAGACAGGGACTTTGTGTCCAACACCGTGCGTGACAGGCCTGATGAGAGCTGGTGGTATGAATTATGAATCTCCTCTTGTCAGAGAAATCCCTTCAGGCAAGAAAGACCTGCTCTGGCTTTTAATGGAGTCGAGAGAAACTGGGAACCTAAAGAGTTCCTCCTCCAGACAGCTGTCTCATGAGGCTGCTCTCAAATCACTTCCTGCTCCGATGCCCAAACCCACACGGCAGCTAATTTAGTCCAGATGGATTCCCACCCACTTCTCATTGCACATGGGCGTTCTAGTGGGTGTTCCCAGGGCAACTTTACTTCCTCTCTTATGGGTCCTCTTTTAATGGACGAGGACACATGTGTAATGAGAACACTTAACACGCAGAACACATAGGGCTTAGTCATAAAATTAGTTTTCTTGCTTTTGTCCCCGACTGCTCTCTTAAACCTACTCAGTGGGGATAATAAGCCTTCCTCAGCCACTGGGTGAAATTTCAGGTCATCCCGTGGTCCGATCATTACCATAAGTCTCAAATGTATAATCTCCATTCAGAAATTAAAATATCCAGTCAAATACATTAATCAAAAGCCTTGCTTCTATTCAAGGATAAGACTCCCCTTCCATCCGGTTCACCCCAATATCTAGAGTCTGTGGTCCACAGGTAACCTGTCCCAGAAAGGCTCACTTCTCACTCTCTCATTGGTCACCTTCTCTATTGGCTACTTGTTATTTTTGATCCTCCTTCCCTTTCAGATGAAGGTGGAAGAGGAAAGAGAGGCGAGGGGGGTAAGAAAGTCCTTACTTAGCTGGTACTGTTGCAAAATAGCTTTGTTCCCTCTGGGTCCGAAAGACAAACCCCGCGAACTCTATACTTTTCAGAAGGTCATCTCCAAAATGCACCTAATGCCGTAACTGAGCCTGTCTACTGCCACCTCAGTTACACGGGACACAGATTCATCCAAGCCCATGGATAGACTTCTATACCTGTTCCTACTCCAAGCATGATGCACGCGCGCACACACACACACACACACACACACACACACACACACACACACACACACACATATAACCAGGCTGTCCCATGGGTAGGTGGCAAAAGAGCTTGAGACCAGCTCTTTCTCCCCTGTGCCCACATCTGATCCAGAGGCCACTCATGCATCTTTTGCCCCTGACACATCAGCTGTGTACAGGAAGGTGAAGTCACCCCCCTTTCATGCTGCGGTTCTCTGGAGGGAGTCAGTCGTCACCTCACAACTCATCCACAACTCCTAGAGACACACGTCAAGCTTTCTGCGTGGTCTCACGGAAGCCCCCTCTCACTTAGCTTTAAATGAGGGGTAGACACCCCTAACCCCCTCCTTGGAGAGGTACTCACAGCCTTTCAACAGCTCTTCAGAATCGCCCTAGTGTAATTCTCTCTCTCGGTGTGCTCCTGGTCATTTTAAATTCCACTGGAGAGAAAAGGCTTTTTAAATTAATAAAACTGATTCTCAGATATTTCTTTTGAAATTCTATGTTGATGTCTGACATCTGCTGAATCTTAACCTCATTAGTCGAAATTTCCAACAAACTAATCTTCAGTTGTTTCTATCCCTCATGATGTCGTTTTCAGGATTATTCTTGAGAGATGCACTTCTTTGAATAAAGCATGAAAAAGTCCTGAAATCACTCCTCTAGAAAAATACCAGGATCATACCAAATACTGCAATTAGCTCGGGCTCCCAGTTTAGGCTCAACCTCAGCAAAATTCTAGAGAGATGCCAACACCTGCAGGCATCTGGGTCACTCCACCCTTCAGTAGGCCAGCCCCACCATGGATGAAATGATGCTGTGGCACCTCTAGCTTGCCCTTTTCCATCCTGCAGTGTGACTGTTTCCTGCCATTTCCCCATCAGACCAAGAATTCCTGAGAACACACATTGAGTATTTCACTCCTCTTGACATTTCCAAAGTTTCATCACGTAGAGGGCTCTCCATAAATGTTAACTGAGTGGAATAAAAATACCTTTTTCTTTCCAGACCCACCTCTGACCAGTCCTCTCAGCCACAGTGAGGTAGAAAGGACTGCTAGCAGCTTACATGCAGATATGAGATATGAGACTATATCAAAATGTTAGGAAAAGGCATAGTGTTGATAGTGGAATCAGAGAGTCAGCCTTTCTTGTTCTCCAAATTCATACCATGAGTCGGCACACCAGCAAAGAAGGATCCCCACGCCTCTTACATTTTATTGTAAATGTCCAGGTCCGTCCGGGTGCACCCCTGGAACACATTTATCACGTGACTTGCCCAGAGACGACCTGTCTGAGGCACAGATTTCTTGTTTGCTGGCTGCCTATTCTTTTTTTTTTTTTTTTTTGGTAAAGAATGCAACCTTCAGGCTGTTTCACATAGGCTGTTGGGCTTTGCAGAGACAAGACAAAGCAAGTGGGATAAGGAAGGCTACTGTTCTCCTATGAAAGTAAGCCACAGACTGCTCAGATCTGAAGAAGTTCCAGAAAGTGGCATGCATCTCCATCTGTGAATGCAGGCTTTCTTCTCCTGAGAATCACATTGCTTTCCTGCACTGTTCCCTTGCTCTGTGCTCTCTCAGCATTTTGCTCATCCCTCAAGCAAAGCATTTCTCATGCTTTGCTATGGGTACTTCACAGATGCCTGTCCCTTTGAGACCCAGAGCTTTTGGGGGCGGAGGAGTTTTGTCTTATTTGTCTCAGAAAGCTGAGTACTTAAAACACGTAATTTTCGTTGAAAGGGTGGACATTAATGTTTGTTGGATGGATGGATAGATGGATGGATGGGTGGACAGGTGGCTGGCTGGCTGGATTTATCTCTTGCACAGTTGCTATGTGGACATTAGAACCACGCAGTGTCTCTGGCTTCCCTCGCCAGGCAGTGATGAGGAAGGATCTGGAAATAATACTATTCTTCATCAACAGCAGCTGCATCTCACAATGGTACAATATTCTGAAATGTGCATGTGTCCAGGTGAGAAATTTTCAGGTTGAATTTCCCTTAAGATTATGACGTAAACTATGTATCCAAAGTCCACATTCTTTTTATCACAACATTCATTCATTCATCCATTCATTGATTGTCACTTGGTCTGTTATTCTTTCAGTTAGTGTTTAGAGGAAATGTGTGGCTTAGCTCCTGGAACACAGAGTATCTACAGAAATGAATAGTGACCACGAGAGATCAAGGGACCTCCCTAGGAACACAGTCACGTGGGCCTGCGTGTGAAGAACAAATCCCTCCGGAACAAACCAGCTTTCAGCCATCCCAGGCTGCAAAGACGGTGGTTGAATATTCACACCTCTTTGTTCTGGGCGCAGCATGGTCCCTGTGACTTCACAGAAGGACATGCCTTAAAAGTCATGCTGGGAGCAGTCCACTCTGCCCCTCTGACCCTAAAAGGCAAGCTACATGGGAAAGCACTTGCTCCTAAGCTGGTTAAAGCTAGGAGGCTGGGGCAGGTAGCGTTTCCTTTGGGGGAAGGAGTACCTGGGAGAGACAGAAGGGCAAAGGCAGTCTTGGTGGAGAAACCAGATTTACCTCTTGTTTACCTCTTGAGCACAGTGAAAGGAGTCTTTGTATTGCTTGGTCCCAAGAACGACTCACCCTTTGCGATCAAACCTGCCAGCCGCTCCTGCCCTGAGGACTGGGGGGAGCCTGTCATCTCCCCAGACAAGGCAGCCAGTGCCCAAGGCAGTGCAGTCACTGAAGGGGAAGAGAACAGCCACCTTTCCCTCCTTTCACCTTGACAGCCTCCTGGTACAGGGGCATCCCTGCCTCTTCAGAGGTGCATGCCATCCTACCATCTGGCTGTAAACTCAGGCAATTCTATGTTCATCTCGCTTTGTCCACGCCCCGGATCCTTTGCCTAGTTTGGAGCAATTTGTTTCCAACCTACATGTTCAGCTTCATCACTTGCCACGACCTGCAGCTAATGACCCTTTGATGTAATCACAGCAGGCCCCTTAGCTCCGGGCCTTCTCTCACATAGGTCCCTCTGCCTGGGATTCTCTTTGCACTTCCTTCTCTTGGAAAACTCCTGCACAGTTGTCAGCTCTGCTACGAACCCTTCCCAGTGTACCGAGGAATAGAGTCACTTTTATAAAATTTTCCAAAAATAAAAATCCTCTGCTCTTTACTTTTATGATTTGATTGCTATTGCTATTGCACACATCTAGAGGGCTTAAATCATCTTTACATACTGTTTCAAGCGCCTCCTCCTCCAGGATGTCTTCCTGGTGTCCTTGCTTTTTATCCTGGGTCTGAGGCCAGCATAGCTGCCCTCCTTCATGCTCCCATAATGCTACCCCGGTAGCTCTCAAATGTTAGTGTGTTTCAGAATAACCTGGAAGACTTGTAAAAATGCAATTTTCTCGTCCCCATGCCCAGAGCTACTGGTTTAGTAGGTCTTATGTGGGACCCAAGAATTTTCGTTCTATTACATTCCCAGTGATACTGATGCTGCTGGGCCAGGGGTCACGCCTTGAGAACTACTGGCCCACACTTACCTCAAACATAAGTCTCTCATCGAACTTAGAGCATGTTATAAATTACTTGTTTATAATTCCATCTCCTCCACTCAGTCAGTCAGGCAGTATCAGATAATGAAAAGCGTTACAAAGAGAGTAAATCACAATATGTTAGTTATCTATTGTTGTGTAACAAATTACCCCAAAACTTAGCTTAAGACAACAAATGTTAGCTCAAAGTTTCTGCAGGTCAGGAATCTGGGAACAGCTTAGTTAAATGGTTCTGGCTCACAGACTCTCTCATGAAATTACAGTCAATCAGTCAGCTGGGGCTGCAGCCTCATCGGAAAACTCAGCTGGGGGAGGATCCTGTTCTAAGCTCACGCACATGGTTGGTGGTAGGTCTTACTTCCTCAGTGGTTGCTGCCAGAATCTTCAGTTCCTCTCCACATAGACTACGCCATAGGATGCATTAATGTCCTCAAAACATGACAGCTGGCTTTCCCCAGCGCAAATGATCCCAAAGAGGTAGCACATACCCAAGACGGAAGCCATGGTCTTTTATAACCTAACCCTAGAAGTGATATACCATCAATTTTGACATATGCAGTCGGTCACACAGACCAACCCTAGCTCAGCGCGAGATGGGACTACAACATGGGTGTGTCACCCAGAGGTTAGGTTCATTGAATGCTGGCTACCACATAGGACAGTGATAGGGAAAGGAGGTAATCCTGTTTATGCAGGATGTCTAGGGAAGACCTTTCTGAGGAGCTTCTGTGAAAACTGAGACCTAGATGAAGACAAACAGTCGCCGGCGTAAAGACATAGGGACCGAGGAAAAGCAAAGGCCCTGAGGCAGAAATGAGCTTGGTGTATTTGAAAAAAAGAGAAAGTAAGCTAGTGTGGTTGTAGCAGAACCAGCAAGTAGTCAGAAGGGTCTCCACCATTACTAACAGCATCAGGAACAGTTTTTAAAATACCTACTGTGCTCAGGGTCTTTTTGGCAATGAAGAAAATGCATTGTTCCAAATTTCAAAGAACTGGTCTTCCCATTGAAGAACACTCCATGTTCTTCAATTAGTGGAACAGGAAGAAAAGTTTAGGTAACTCACGACCCAATACATCCTCATTAACACACCCACCGATTCTTCCTGTATAATTTCCAATTCTGTCTAATCAACCTAGGAGCAAGAGTTTGAGGGGAAAAAAACCAATCAATTGAGTGAAGCTAAGTCCATGATCTATATTCATCAAATTCAATGAGGACCTTTACAGTATTGGAGAGTATACAACCTAGAATCAACTGAAGCTGGAAGAGTCCTCAGAGATCCTTCCGTTGTTCCCTCTTCAACTCTGACTTGATTTTTAAGAAAAAGGAAATTGAAACCAGTGAGCTCAGAAACCAGTCCTCCGTCCACTAAGTGGATTAATCACTTGCACCGTGCTCAGAGTAGAAGAATGCCTAAAATCTGGTCTCAGGATGTCTAAATCAGCCTGATTTCTGTACCCATAGGTGATCCAGAGGTGCCTTAGGTGTGGGACGGAGTAGGGAAGGAGGAAGGAAGAAAAGCAGCCGCCAGGCTCTGCTGTTCTTTACCAGAGCAGGGATGCTCTAGTAGGGTTTTTAAACAGGTCTCTTGCTAAAAGAAGTTTGAAAACTACTTCACAACACCATGCTCTCTTCTCTGATACTACAGCCCAGTGATCAGCCTCTCCACCCCATGGGCCCAGTCCAACCCACTGCCTGTGTTTGTATGACGTGTGAGCCAAGAGTGGTTTTTGCATTTGCGTATGGTGAAAGTCAAAAAATCAAAGGAAAAATAATAAAGTGCCACACAAGAAAATCAGATGAAATACAAATCTCGGTGTCCATAAATAAGGTTAGAATGAGCCACACCCTCTTTTAAGAATTGTCTGTGGCAGCTTTGTTGCTACAATGGCAGAGCTGAGTAGCTGTGACAGACCGTGTGGCCAAAAGCCTAAAATATTTACAATCTGGCCCTTTGCAGAAATGTCTGCTGACGCTTGTATGTCCAAGAGTCCGATGTATGCCTTCATTCTTCCTTCACGTCTTCCTTCTCTTCTCTGTCCCCGTTCTCCTTCCCAGCAAAACTTTACTATAGGTTTGTATTCAGAATACAGTTAACTGAGACCACAGGTTTGCTTTTCGATGCTAGTGTATTTTGGTTTGTGACTTGGGGACACTTAATACTACGGTGTCAGTTTCCCGGTTCAAATCACCCAAACTCCTATCCACTTTTCTAACAGCATCCTATAGTCAGTGCGGCAGAAGGAACTTGAGTGACTACCTCACCGCTCCCAAAGGTAGCGCATGCTAGACGATAAGCATTGCAATTTTCCTGTCCCTTTGGGTCATGAAAGTGTGGGTTACAGAAGGAGCAGAGCTAAAGTACATAGACAACTCCACTGCCTCACAGCTACTCGAGGTCCCAAACAGCTTATGCTAGAAGGGCAGAAATAGGAGGAGGAGATGATGCTTGTTCTCTTTTGTGCAGGTGTGGATCGCTAGAAAGGATTCATCGCTAGAGGTCACCTGGACAGAAGCATCAGCCGATGTCTCTTACACGCATCAGGAGTAAGAGACAGTAAGATGCATTTGAAGGCTGTTTGTTCTCACTGCTAACCAAAGGCATGCAAATTAAGACTATATTAAGGTATCAATTTTAACCCCCTCAAATAATTGTAGAGAAAATTTAAAATTATAAAGCCCAGTGCTTGTAGGCTTAGAGGGGAAAAGGAACACAAATATATTGAAAAAGTAATTTCAGAGATCAAATCAGTAACATAAATTGAGTCAATGTAGTCATGCCTTTGACCGAGGAATTCCCCTGGCAGCTTGCACCAAGGCACAGATTCAAATTTTAAAAAGGAAAAACATAAACCCTGTACAAGGAAATTCATGGCAGCATATTTACAGTTTGCTATTTAAAAATTAAAAAAAACCCAAACTTTATATGCCCGATAAAATGTTTTGATTAATTAAATTAAATGATATATCCATTGGGTAAACTAACCCAATGGATATATCTTGCAGTCACTAGAATGACCATGTTGCAATGTGAAATTTTCCTTTTAAAAGTAAATATTAAAGTAGAAAAAATAGAACAGAACATTTCATATATGTGGTAGTTAATGTAAAAATATGCATGCCTTTAACTAAAATTGGGAAATGAAGTTTCTAACAGTTCTTCTCTGGTAGACCTGGAGTGAACGTTTTTCTGTTTTAATTTCCATGAAAGTTCTTGTAATAAACTCTTAGTTTTACTATTAAACCCACATTTTTATAAAAGAAGGCAAGGGAAAGGGAGGGTGAGGACTGATCTTTGTAACATCACTTTTAGAGACACTGAGCAACATTTTATCTGCGGAAGGCTGGATCATAACCTCCTGGGGGTACCTCTCAAGCCTACGCTGCACAGAACTGGATCTGAGTAGGCGACAGGCTGGGCTCTACCCACCAGCTCTGGTAACCATGGCATCAATGGAGACGGATGCCCCTGACGGGAGGCAGTGACGGGGGCCACTTGAGAAAGTGACTCAGCAGGGCCAGATGGTACTTCTTCAAGAGCTCATTTATTTGGATCAGCTAACATACGAAATGGCAGGTATTCTGACAAGGACACGCGACACCTCATTTCCTTGAAGATTAAGAAGCTACAAACATACTACCTGCCTCAGAGAGACTGAGGAAGGCAGACGGAAGCTCAGAGGTGGCCGAGTTACGAGCAGAGCCCATCCTCTGGGATGACAGAGACAGAAAGAAGTTTGTCCTATGTTAGGGGTTTGAATTGTGTCCCCCACTGAGAGCAAAGGATATGTTGAAGTCTTAAGCCCTAATATCTCAGAAGGTGACCTTACTTGGAAATAGGGTCATTGCAAATGTAATTTGTCAAGATGAGGTGAGGCCATACCAGAATAGGCTGGGCCCTAATCCCGTGTGAATGGTGTCCTTACAAAAAGAGACAAGCCCACGCGCACGCGCACGCACACACACACACACACACACACACACACACAGAGAATGCCATGTGATGACAGAGGCAGAGCTGGAGTGATACAGCTGCCAGCCAAGGGGTGCCAAAGCTGGCCGTCTCCAGAAGCCGGGAAGAGTTGAGGGCAGACTCCCCTACAGGTTTCAGGGGGAGCGTGGCGCTGATCCTGCCTTGAGTTTAGGCTTCTAGCCTCCAGAACTGTTGAGACACAATTTCTGTTGTTGTAAACCGCGCAGTTTGTGGAACTTTGTCATGATGGTCCTAGCGAGAAGCTTAATGTACTCTAAAGCCCGCCGTGGCTAGCTGAGTGGATCTGAGCCGGTGACTTTTCCTGGATGGCCTTTTAGCTTGTTAGAACTGGTTACAGCTTGGGTCTCACTGATGTAGGGAACAAGTAGATATAACCTGGCAATTGGAGACCCACTTTAGGCTTAAGGTGGGCAAAACAGAAATGTGGGCTGTGAGCCAGGCGCCCTCCCCCGCATAGCAGCGTGCAAGCGTTTAACAGCAGAGGGCAGAAGTGGCCAGCGGGAAGAGGCAGAAGAATATGGTGCCCGGACACAAACACGAAGTGTGTGGTGTATATAGTGACTCAGCACGTGGATCCGGGGTTCCAGTCCCAGCTACACCACTGGATGCGCTGTGATGCTACAATAAGTTACTTACCCTCCCTGAGTCTCAGTTACCTCATCTATAAAATGGAACTAATAATAGTTCCTACTGCACATGGTTATTGGGAGGAGTAATTAGTACCCACAAAGTGCTTAGAATTGTACCCAGCACACAGTAGGTACATAATAAATATCACTTGCACACTTCCATGTACGCTATCACATTTAGTCTCTTACCGATTCCACGATGGAGATTTTATTAGGTTTATGAATAAAGATTTTGAGGGTTCAGAGGTTAAAGAATATGCCCAATGTCACAGACCAAATAAAAACAGCATGGCTTCCATATATATGTGTTAGCATACGGTATTTGTTTTTCTCTTTCTGACTTCACTCTGTATGACAGACTCTAGGTCCATCCACCTCACTACAAATAACTCAATTTCATTTCTTTTTATGGCTGAGTAATATTCCATTGTATATATATTTTTTAAAAAGGTTCTGATGAACCTAGGGGCAGGACAGGAATAAAGACGCAGATGTAGAGAACGGACTTGAGGACACGGGGAGGGGGAAGGGTAAGCTGGGACAAAGTGAGAGAGTGGCAGGGACGTATATACACTACCAAATGTAAAATAGATGGCTAGTGGGCAGCGGCCGCATAGCACAGGGAGATCAGCTCGGGGCTTTGTGACCACCTAGAGGGGTGGGATAGGGAGGGTGGAAGGGAGATGCAAGAGGGAGGAGATATGGGGATATATGTATACGCATAGCTGATTCACTTTGTTATAAAGCAGAAGCTAACATGCCATTGTAAAGCAATTATACTCCAATAAAGATGTTTAAAAAATTTAAAAAAAACAAAAGAGCGTGGCGACTAGAGATTCAACTGAGGCAAGAAGGAGGCAACGGAAGACGAAGCAGGACTATGAGATGTGAGTCAGGGACCTTCTAGTAAGTCGGTCAAACTGTGAGCTTGGTCGCCGGGCTCCTCGTTTATTCGTCTTCCACTCCTTCACGGTACTGATGTCCTAAAGTCTGGTGGATCTGTCACCAATCTGCTGCACAGCCCTCAGGAAGCTAGTTGCATTTCTTAATCAATACCAGAGTTCCTCAACCTCAGCACCACTGACACTTCAGACCAAATAAGTCTTTTTGTGGGAAGCTGTCCTGTGCATTGTAACGTATTTAGGAGCATTCCTGGCTTCTACACACTAGAGGCCAGTAGCACCCCTTCCCCAATCATGATGATCACAGATGTCCCCAGATATGTTCAAATGTTCCCCGGGGGCAAAAATTGTCCCCAGCCGAGAATTATTGACTTACACAATAGGATTAAAGTACCTGCAAAACGGTTTCACTGGGCCATTCTGAGGAACAAATTTGATAAATATGTTTTTATCTTTAAAAAAGAAAGAATGCATTTGCCGATATATTACAAGACAAATTTAACATCATTTATTAATTGTTGCTTGCCAAGTTCAAAAAAAAAGGAGCATAAAACATCTCTTCCTTTCAAAAAGTTCACAACCAAGAAGGGGAGGGAAGAAAGGGGCAAAGGCAAGAAGCATTGGCAGGGTCAAAAAGGCCTAGAAAGAAATTGCCCTCAATTGAATCAATAAGAGGACTTTATAAGAAAACAGGATAGGGCTACTTTTTGAAGGATGGGAACAGTTTCTGAAGACGGAGATAAAATCTCCTAGAGAATGGATATGTCCAAATTCAGGACACAGTAGAAGCCATGTGAGGAGCAAACAGGAGCTAAGCTGACTCAAATCTCCCGAAGTGATTTGCGTTTTCCTTCTGCCTAGAAGGCCTTTCCCACTTGGATTCACAAACCAGATCTTCCTCCTTCCAGACTCAGCGCCATGCCTCCTCCTCCTCCGAGAACACTTCTCTAAACTCCCAGATTCGGCGCGATGCCTCTCCTCCTCGTTCCTTTGTGGCCCCTGTAGTTCCCATCAGTGTCTCTCGTGGGGTTGCTATTGACATTTGGGATGAGTCTGTTCGTCATTGAGCGACCCAGTAGGACTACCTCCTGCATTGTGGGAAAATTAGCGTGTCTGGCCCCCACTCCCTAAATATCCTAAATATACTCCCCAGTCACTGTGACAGCCCAAAATCTCCACACATTGTTCCAAATATCTCGAAGTGGGCAATACCGGTTGAAACCCACATATTAATACTTATGGTTTTCCTAAAACCATGCATCTGTCTCCTCTTGCTGATGGTAAGCTCCTCCAGGATGGGAACTGTTGATTTCACGTCCTCCTTGCACTGCTAAGACCTAGCCCAGTGCCGAGTTTGCAGTTGGTCCTTGGTAAATATTTGCTGACCTAATTAAAGCAGAAGGCTCATCTAGGGTAAAATGGGAAACTCAAAATTGAAAGATAAACTGGGGCCAGACAGTAAAGGACTTTGCATACACTGAAGAACGTGGATTTTATTCTCTTAGGTGAAATCATATGAAATTGACTTTTTTGTAAGTCAAAAATGGCCAAGTAACAGCTTCATAGAGTTCATCCTAATATAAGGCAGTATTTACTTAACTTACTTAACTTTCTCTTGTTTTTTCCTTTTTTTTTAAATTAAAGTATAGTTGATTTACAATATTGTGTTAGTTTCAAGTATACAGCAAAGTGATTTGGTTATACATAGATATGTTTAACTTTCTCTTTCAATTGAGATACTCTTTTTTAGCTTAAATACCTAACTTTGGTCCCATCTTAAACACTAACATCCATGAAATAATGGGCTAAGTGTACTAATTTTTTTTCTTAAAAAAAAAATTAAGACATTAAAATAATGGATTCTTCACAACTTACAGTCATCCATATACCACTTAACATTATATCATGTGCCCCAAGTGGACAGACACAGTCCTGCTGTCAGAAACTGTGCTCTAAACAATTGAATGGATCCATTGTAGACTGAGGTGGCGGTGTCACTAGTGGCCATGAAAAGGGGGTGGAGGGTGTTTAAAGAAGGAGGATAAGGAGGAAAGAGGGGGAAGAATCATGCAGAACAAGGAAGAAATGGAGGGGGGAATAAAGAGGAGAAGGAGAAAAGTAGGAGCAAGGTAGGAAAAGACAGGTGAAGAGAGAGAGAAAAGAGAAGAGAAAGCGGATGATGGCCACGGGCTCAGATTAGCTCCTCCGGTTCTCAGGTTCCACCCCAGCGCTGCAGTACAGTCAGTGCAGAGCCGGATTATCATGGCTGACGGAGCTAGCGCCTGACTATTTTTAGATGAAATTAATCATTTTCTTGTGTTATTTTTGGTTCAGATAATGGCTGGAGTACACAGCCGCTTCTTCATGAGCCGCCAGCAAGAATGTAAACAAGGTTGAATCTCTGCTTGGCAGGTTCTATACTCAGCTCGGCCATCAGGAAGCCGAATTCCCTGAGAAAGCAGACTCTCCCGCAGGGGATGAGGGGCTGTAGGGGGAGCCTTAACCAGTCATAATACTGAACAGATCAACAGGAGTGAAACAAGTCAGACAAAGACAAATACTCTATGTCATCACTTATAGGTGGGAAGTAAAAAGCCAAACAAATGAATATAACAAAACAGAAACAGATTCACAGATATAGGGAACAGACTAGTGGTTCCCAGTGGGGAGAGGGGAGTGGGGAGGGACAAGAGGGGGGGTAGGGGACTGAGAGACCCAAACTACGATGTGTAAAATAAAGAAACAACAAGGATGTATTGTACAGCACAGGGAAATGTAACCATTAATTTGTAATAACTTTAAATGGAGTATAATCTATAAAAATATTGAATCACTATGTTGTATACCTGAAACTAATAGCATATTGTATCAACTATATTTCAATTTTTAAAAAGTAAAAAATTAAATAATAAAATGACTTCAACCCAAATGCTCTCTTTGTTCTATTTCTCTTAAGTCAGGCACTATTTAAGTCAGCACTACTGACATTGGGACTGGACCATTCTTCGTCGAGGGGCTGGCCTGTGCACTGTAGGATGTCTAGCAGCATCTCTGGTCTCTACCCACTAGATGCCAATAGCACTCACGCATCCCAACATGTGTCTAGACGTGGCCAGATGTCCCCTGGTGGACAAAATCACCCCCCATTGAGAACCACGGGTTTAAATCAATAGATTTAAGTCAGAATATTATAACTCAAATTATGGTGGCACGGACTCCTAACAACTTTATTGCCAGAAACTAGAATTTCCCAGCTGCCTCCTACATATATGAGAAAGAACAGAATGCTCTCATGTATTTGCTCTTGCCTTTTGGCTGCTACTGGTGACCTGTGAGAAACAGCTGCATCCGCAGGCACAAGTTCCAGGCTACCAGGGCTGGCACTGCTGTTGTCCCCACCCTGGCCTTGGGGGATGTCACTGCTCTTTCCTCACCTGCTTCATCTCAAGCATACACCATGCCCTCCTGTCTAACTCCACACGGTAGGTCAGAGAAGCAAACATAATTGTTGATTAGATTTTACTGAAAGCTCAAGGACACTAGCAGGGCATTATAATAATAGGGTAACCAACAATTCCTGCTTTGACCCCCCCACCCCCGCCCGGCCAGGCCTGGGCTGGCTCTCAGTCTCACTCTTAGCCTCTATCAATGGGACCTGAGATGGAGTGCTGTGCCCCCAGAATTTCTCTAGTTAAGTCCATTTCATTGAAATTTGTCCAAACTGTGTCCCCTACTTGCACCCAAGGCTCACAACAGGGAGATGTTTTCCTCTAAGTCCAGACCCACACTCACTTCAGGAGCCACCTAATCCCAGAACAACTGGCAAATGGGAATGGGAATCTCTGCTTCCATCACAGGGACGTAAACTGATGCTGAGTCCTCAGAAAAATATTCCCTCAGTGACCGACATCAGAACCTTTCCTGTGTCCAGGCACATGGGACGTACCCAGTCCAGAGCAAATCCATGTTTCCTCACTTTCTCCTCATCAAGCCTAAACTGCAACACCAGGAGACAACTCCATCAGTGGATGATCATAATAAATCAGGGTGAGGTTACATGGGAACCTAGAGAGAGCCTGTGACCCAGGCTGAGGTAGTGAAGGAGGCATTCTGGGTGGAGGTGAAGCATTAGTAGCATAATGAAAGGTGACCAGAAGTTGGCCCTATAAAGTTTACGGGAGACTGGACAGGAGGAGAATCAGGAACTGATTTCCAAAACAAATGCACAGTGTGGCAGAAAACAGCCCAACATATTAAGAAAGATACAAAAATACAGATTTTCAGGGATGTACGAAATAGAACAGACAGTGGCAAGAGATCAGAACTGGACCAGGTTAGATTCAGACGAAAGGAGACCAGGATCCGTGGACTGGATTTTAGAAGGTGATTCTGAGGCTTATATCTGGGCTGCTCTATGGTGACCCTTCAACAGCTAGCAACTCTTCAGACATTCCAGCCACACTCCCCTTCAAAAAGGGGCACAGGCTTTCCTGTTTTTATCAAAAAGTTACTCTGATTTTCCCAACCACAAGGATTGGATTGGGAAGAAGAGGAACTTCTTTCTTGTATATGTTAGGCTACAGAGAAGTGAGAGCTTAATATCAGAACCAAGGGGACGAGCTGTCCAGTACCTCCCTGTGTCCCAGGGAGCTTAGTTTCTTGGAGCTCCTCTGAAAGGACCCTGGGTGTGACTGTAGAACCCACGCCGACCCCTGTCCTAGAGAAACAAACCCACACACACTTAGACCAAGTTAAGGAATGCCCTCTTTCCCAGAGCAGTTTGCACTGTGGGCTCCCAAGTTGCCCTTCCAGAACTGAACGTGAGGAGAGAATCAAGCACGCGGGCTGTCACTTATCCCTCTGACCCTTGCCCCAGGTTGAATGTTGGGGTCATTGTTTTCTCTGAACCACAGCCTCCTCGTGAGTGGTGGCTTTCAGACAGAATTTCCTAATGCAAACCCAAATGTCAGATGCTAAGAGCAGCCAAAAGAGAGCCTAAAAGAAAGGTGAGATTGGGCTATCCCAATCGGTACCTCAGGAAGAATAGTGACCGTCACAGTTTCAAAGCATTCTCTGCAGAGGCTCCTATCTCAGTATGTCTCATGAAAGGAAACTTCCATAGAAAGGAGACTGGGAGTAAGCGCTACCCAGAGAGTTTATTTCTTCTGTACTTATAGCTACTGGCTCATGTACTAGAGACAGGGAGAGGTTATAAAAGCAAAAAGTCCTTAAAATCTAAGAGGCATGTTGAAATTCACACCCAGATATGAGGTCAGGAACGGGAATTCCCTTTTCTCCATGTTCCAACTCTCTTTAACCAGTCGAAGTTGAACAGGGCATTTCATTGTGTTGATAACAACACCGGGAATGGGTAAAGGCTCACGGGAAAGAAAGCCAGAAGAGGGGTAATGACTGTCACAGGAACAGGATGGGTGACTGTCCCTACATGTGCTAGGGGACAGGTTGTTAGTTGAGATTTTTTAAGTTTCAAACAACAGAGACTCAACTTGAATTAGTTTCAGTAAAAAGACAGGAAGTAATTGGCTCCTATAAAACATAGAAGGTAAGAAGATGGGCTTCAGCCATATGATGGGTTTCTGGCAGCACCAAAATTATATCAGGACTTTGGTTTCATGTCTCATTTCTGCTTCTATCAACGTGCTGACCTCATTCACTTCCACTAAGATGGGCTTCCTCCATGATGTAGAGAGCACAGCCAGAGGCTGACTAAGAATTGCGTTCTTGGGTAAAGAGAGAGAAACAGATCCCTGCCTCATTTCTATTTGAAATGACCACAGTGAGAGATGCTGATTGGCCTGCCTTAGGTCATATGCTCTTTCCCGGTTCAATCTCAAAGGCCCAGAGTACGGGGTATTATAATTGGCCCAGGCGGGGCCAGGTGCCCACCTTTGGAGCAGAAAGGCAATTTGTGTGTGACTGTAGTAATGTTTGCACATGTGTATGTATCTATGTGGGGAAGGCAGAGGAAAAAAGTCAGTAACTACTACTACAGATATGCTCAGTATAAAGACCTTTGAATCTAAGTGAAATTGTTTAAGATTGAGAAATTAAAAATCTATTTTCTTAATCCCCTCTTGGAAGCAACATCTGTCCCTTTCTTCTGATTTCCATGTCATTTCATCTGTAGGCCCTTCATACCATTTATCTCCCTGGCAACTTATTTGAACTCCCCTACAAAGCCTTGAGTATCTGCAGATTAGATCAGAGAAGGATAACTAATTCTTCTCATCAACAAAACGTAAGCTTGCTTGTTTCCGTTCCTGTGTACATTGCCTTCCTACCTATTAATATATATAAATCGTTCCTGCTCCTAGCTAAGCCAGCCTCATGACTCTTGCTGTAGACCCCATCCCCTCCTATCTACTCAAGGATTTTGCGTTTGAAATGATCTCACCTGCCTCTTATGTCAAGGATTTCTCCCTCTTCTTGGATTATTCCAATTAACATATAAATATACTATAATTTCTTCCATCTTGACAAAATAGGGACCTCCCTTAACCCCACGTCCCCTTCCAACAACTGCCCCATTTTTCTTCTCTTTTTAGACAAACTTATTAAAAGGGTAAACTCTGCTGTCTCCAATTCTTCATCTCCCCTTCTCTCTTTAACCTTGTTTGACGAGGATTTTGTCTCCACCACCCCACTGAAACTACTCTTGTCATGCTCACCAGCATCTTCCATCTTGCCCAGTCCAATGGGTATTCCCTGTCTTCATGTGACTAACTTCTAAGCATCATTTGACACTTCACTGCACACAACTCCCTTCCTAAACATCTTCTTCACCTGGCTCTGTCACAACATATTCTGCTGGTTTTGCCCTTACCTACTTGGCTACTCCTTTTGAATCTCCTTTGCTGGGTCCTCCGTTTGTTCACAACTTTCAAATATAGCAATGTGCCTGGCTAGCTTCTCACTCTACACTCTCGCTGGGGAAACACAGCTATGACTTCATGTAAAATCTAGACGCTGACTACTCTAGTTCAGAACTCTCCCTCTTTTTTCAGGCTTGTGTCTCCATCTGCCTATTCAGTGCCTTCCTTAGCATGCCTGAGATTTCTGAACTCACCAGGGTCGAAAGAGAACTTACCCACCCCCACTACACACTGATTTCTCTCCAGTCTACTCCATCTCATTTAATGACACCACTGTTCTCTCAGTTGCCAAGACTGTAGTTATAGGAATTACCCTTTCTTCTTTGCTTTTCCTAACACTTCACATCCAGACCATCAGCAACTTCTGTTGATTCTGCTTCCGAAACACATTCTGAATAGGACCTTCTCTCACCACCCCCACTGCTACCAACCTAACTCATGTTACCTGCAGTTCTCACCTGGACCACTGGAAGAGCATCCTAATGGCTTCCTCACTTCCCCTGCAGTTCATTCTCTACACTGCAGCAAGAGTCATCTACATTCAGATCATACTCTTCCCCTGCTTAAAATCCTGCAAGAGCTTCCCAGTATATTTTAAATTAAATTCAAAGTCGCCATTAATAGCCCACATGATCCTGCTTCCTCCTACTTCTCCATCCTCTGTTCTCCTATTCTCTCTCTTGTTCAGATGTTCCAACCACACTGGTCTTTTCACCATCCCTCCTCCATACCAATCTCGTTCCTCTTTTAGAGCCTTTGCTCAGTTTTTCTCTCATGAGAAACTGCTCCCCTCACCCCAGTTCTTCACACAGCTGTCTCCTTGCCGTTCAAGTCTCCATTCAAATGCCACTTTCTTAAGGAACTCCTCTCTAATAATCCTACCTACACATACAACAGTCACAGTAATTTGGTACCTCAGAAAATCTTTATTCTATAATGCTGTTTTATTTCCTTTATAGTACTCTTCTAAATTACACCATGTGGTTATCTAGGTACCTCTTTATTTTCCATCTTCCCCCACTGGAGTATGAGCAGGCACCCTAGCACTCTGATTTCTTTTATTTCAATATTCACTCATTTTCTCATCTGTCTACAACTCCTTGATCAATATCTAGCAATAGTAAATTCTCTTTTTAAAAAGATTTATTTATTTACTTATTTACTTTTATTTTTGGCTGCGCTGGGTCTTCGTTGCTGCGCGCGGGCTTTCTCTAGTCGCGGCGAGCAGGGGCTACTCTTCGTGGCGGTGCGCGGGTTTCTCATTGCGGTGGCTTCTCTTGTTGCGGAGCACAGGCTCTAGGCACACGGGCTTCAGTAGTTGCAGCATGCGGGCTCAGTAGTTGTGGCGCAGGGGCTTAGTTGCTCTGTGGCATGTGGGATCTTCCCAGACCAGGGCTCGAACCTGTGTCCCCTGCATTGGCAGGTGGACTTTTAACCACAGTGCCACCAGGGAAGTCCCTATAGTAAATCCTGATTAAATACTTGTTGAATGAAAAAATAAACTCTTGTCTCCCACTGTTCTTTTCACAGTAGATGTTCAGTAAGTGTCAGATGGTTAATTGGATGGATGGAATTGTGGGTAGAAGAATGGGTGAATGAATGGGTGCATGGATGAACAGATAGATAAATATATAAAATCAACCAATTTAATATCTCCCCATTACTGGCAAATATAGAGTGGCAATCGTGTTCTTTTTCTCTTTTTTTAAAGTTATCTATTGCAATATGACAAAACAGCCCAAAGCTTAGTTGATTATCTCTCATCTTCAGGTAGTTGATTGGGTGACTCTTCTGGTTTACCTGGTATTGGCTAGGAGGTTAGGGTGGCTGCAGTCATCCAAGGGCTAGGTTAGAAAGGAGCATCCAAGACGGCTCACTCGTCTAGCTGGTTGTTAATACTGACTGTCGGCTGAGAGTTCAGCTGGGACTGTCAACCAGGGCACTTACTTACACTTGTCATCTCCATGTCACTTGAGTTTCTCCCAGCATGGCAGCTGGGTTCTGAGGCATCCCAGGAGTGACTGTTCTAAGAGATTCAGGCAGAAGCTTTAAGGCTTTTTCTGACCTGGGCTTGAAAGTCCCAGAATATCATTTCTGCCACATTCCACTTGTTAAGCAATCACTAACGCCAGCCTAGATTTAAGGCTCCACCTCTTGAGGTGGGGAGCAGCGCTGATGGCAGCCATCTTGGATACTGTCTGCCACACCTGTAAACAGGCAGCTCACTTGGTTCTCCCGGGAAATCACATTTACTGGATACAGATCCTTCTCTACTCTTTATGGAAACTACTTTGGGGGTATGCATCTATGTGCTTTAAGTGGATTAGATTTTACCCATCTTGAATGAGTAAAAGGAGATCTTTCAAAAGTCAAGGCTTTATAACTCAGGGGCTACACAGTCATTGTCTAAAATCTCTGTCTTCAGAAATCCTCACCTCTTCTTTGTTCCAAAAATGCAATCTTGTTTCCCTTTCTTTAAACTCTTCTGTGCATTCTAACTAAGGTTCTCTGTGTTTTCCATCTCTATGTCCCTGTCACCTGTTCCTTTCCGCCCACCACATCTCCTTCTCATTAGCTCAGATAGGTTTATACAGGAAGAAAAAGTCCGTCCTAAAATAAGAGCTAGAAAACAGGATCTGAACAACCAACTGTGGGTATAAATCAAGGCAGAGGAATAAGAGTTGAATTATTAAATTAGAGATTGGGCTCTAGTCAGGATGCTACAATCTTCCTTCCAGTGGTTCTCACTCGTTGCACATAAAAATTCTATGTGGAGCTAAAACAAACCAGAAAATAAAAATCTTGAGCTTCACCCAGACCTATGAATCAGAAGCATGAGGGGTAAGGCTGGACACTTACATTTTTTGTTAAAGATCCACAGGTGACTCTGCTGTTCTTTCAGTGTGAATTATCTCTCTCAGGTTTCAAGATACCACCTTGAAAGGAAAACCTAGCTCTTTTGCAATTATGGGTCATCTTATGAGCACATACTTATAATTTTTCTATTGAAGAAGTGACTGGAAATATCTGCTAAGTTTCCCAGTGTGATTGTATGTCCCAATTTCTGGATGAAGGTATTTGTACATTTATATGGAAACTTAATAAGAAGATAGCTTTCAATTTGCAGAGGTTCACTTTCCAGGCATCTTTTCAACATTGATCCTATCCTGCAAAAGACATTGACCTCACAAGAAACAATCACAGCCAGGTTCTCACTGTGCTGAATTTCCTCAAGTGCACCCCTGTAAGTGGGCCACAGCTGCAGCCAGCAGATTTTGCACTTCTCTTGTTCCTGCTGAGGAAGAAACGTGCTGAAGCCAATAACCTGGTGAATAATTCATTTTTCCGAAGGACAGTCTGTAAGCCTCAGGATTGCTTTCTGCCAAAATAAAGAGCAAATTTAAAAGATAGTCATATTTTCTGCATGTGTGTAACCTTTTATAATTTTCTAATCATTCTCTTAACTCTGAGGCTGTTGACCATAGCTAATATTTGTTAAGAGCTTGCCATGTGCCAGGTTTGGGGCTAAGTGCTTCAACATAAATCATCTCATTTAATTTTCATAACACTCTGAGGTGGGTATTGTCATTTTTTATCTCTCTTTTCCAGAGGAAGCAACTGAGACGAAAGTTAAGTAACTTTCCCAGGGCCACGCAGAATTAGAATCTCTGTCGTGGTTACCATGCTAGACCACCTCCCATTTCCATATGTTCCTATATTTTTATCAATCTGTCTATCTACTGTAGATCAATAGATAGAGTAATAGCTAGAGGTAGAGATAAATTGATTTAATACTCACAAAACCCTGGGTGATAAAGAGAATCAAGTATTACGGTCCCCACTTTCTGATGAGAAAACTTAGGCTGCAGAATTAAAACAACCTGCCCAAAGTAACATATTAGGGAGGCAAAATCAGTTTTCTGACCAGAGTCCTGTGGTCTTCTCACATCCTTGCGGCAACTCCAACGGAGCCAAAGGGATTTCTCTAAATCTTGCCTTGCAGCCTGAATGGGGGTGGGGTGGGGTAGGATGGGATACGGTAATACGCTGAGCCCAGTGATGACACTTCCAGCCAAGAAGAACTCTTTATCAAATTCCCATCAGCCCCAAGACCAGATCGTACCAAGATTTTGCAATATGAACATAATATTCCCTACCGTCCGGGATCTGATCCTTTTCCATCGGGGAACATATTTGCAAACAATGGCTCCTAACTCATGAGGAACAGGATCCAACTCTTACTCCACACATCAGGACCTTTACACCACATTGGAGACAACAGCCCTGAGGTTAAAGGGCTGTTCTGTGTCTAACCACTGAAGCTCTTGCTTGAAGGAAGGTTTCCCAAAACGAACCCCCAAAGAAACTGAAAATGGCATGAACGTACATCCTGTTACTCAACACTCCCTGGGTTTCATAACGTGAAGTCAGGAAGAAAAGGTGCCAACATTCCTGAATGTTATGATCATTAAGGAGCAAACTCTAATGTTCCCACACTTGAAAGTTAAAAAGATGGGATTATTTCCTCTCCTCCTCACTTATGGAATCACTGCAAAACCATATGGGCTGAATTAGGCATCCAACGTGAAAGTTCCCTTTACCATTCCCTCTGGGGAACCTTGGGGCTCATCCCAGGCAACTGGCTTTAAAGACAAGGATATCTTATTGGGAAACATAATCATGAGCCCTGATATTAATAAGCACTTTCTAACTTCAAAGCATTTTCATAACCATTGTCCTCATTAAATCTCATAATCTCCCAGAGAAGAGGCAGGCTTCATCATTTCTACCTTACAAATGGATAAACTGAGGTAGAACCCTATGGAATAGGAAGCCATGTTCTACCTGATTGTGGAAACACTGGATTATTTGATGAGTTTTATGCTAAATTAAAATGTCAAAGTTGAATGTTTTTTCTATTACTATTTGGTGAAAGCCAAAAAAAGGCATTTAAGACCATGTGTTATGATCATGAAAAACATTAGACCTGGTTGTATGGTCTTGGCCTTGGGATTTAACTTTTCTAAGCTTTAGTTTCCTCATTTCAAAAATGGAAATAAAAATAGAGCCTACCATAATGTCTTGTTGTTTGGATTAAATAAATTAATGTACATTAAAGTTTCTGGCACACAAATAAACATTCAATAAAGTTTAGCAGTTCTTGTTAAGTCAGTTCCTTTTCCTACAGCCACCCATTGACTAATTCATTGATTCACTAGTACTTATTGACAGCCTTGAGTGTCAAAGGCTGTGCTGTCCAGAAAGGATAGAGCAGTGAATAAGACAGACAAGGCCATTCCTATTTATGGAATGTATCTTACTTCTTTTTATTGAATTAATTCATACAAAATGTGGGTCATTCTCCAATGGTGATTTTGGTTTTGTTTTTGAATTTTTGAATTTTATTTTATTTATTTTTTTATACACCAGGTTCTTATTAGTTATCCATTTTATGCATATTAGTGTGATTTTGGTTTGACCTCACCATTCATGTGGCTAAAAGGTTTCACTGGTTGTACTTCCAACTGGACCACCATAGGCATTGTGCAGGCTGGGGTAGCTTTGATTGAGTTCTACTAGCGAATGCTGGAGAATTTGAAGACAATGCTCTGATCTCGGCCTTCTAACCGAGGTGACTGAACAAAGCCTTGTAGAATTTGACACCTACTTATTTCTGTCTAAGCACATGCAGTTGGGGAAATCTGTGTTAGGTCTCTCTTGTTGCAGACGCTTGAGGAGCTCTGCGGTGGGAAAGAGGAGCACACGAGGAGATTCAGGCAATGCTTCAGGGGGACTGTGGCCACAGAGCATCAGTAGTATTTTTAAAAGAAGCTGTATCAGTATGGCTTTCCACAGGGAAGGTACAGAGTTAACAAACACATGAGGTTCTCTTCACTAGAGCTTGTTGCTTGAGGATTTCAGTGGTCTCAGCACCTACAACTCTTCTCCTATACCTTCCTAATTACATTCAAATGTATGTATATCATTTATATATGTGTGTATACACACACACATACACATATAGACATGCATATTTTTTTCAACAAACGAATGCCTTTTGAGTAATAACTAAAGGAGACATTTACTGAGCTTTTCTTTAAGGCCAGAAATGCTGATGGGTGCCCTGACATACATTAGCGCATTTAATCTTCCTGAGATTTCTATGATGCAAGTATAATTATTTGTCTTATTTTCCAGAGGAGGAAACTGATGTTTGAAAACATGACACATGCTTCTGTGGCAGGGTTGGAATTTAAACTTGCTTAAGGGGCAGAGCTGGAATTCAAAGCCATTGTGGCTCATTGTATTCTAAAGTTCACTATCCCGAGAAGGATGAGACGAAGAAGGAAAAGAGGAAGTGAGGGAGGGAGAAAAAGAAGAAGCAAGGAAAGAGAATCATTTAGGCAAGTCTAATTCAGCAACTTGAAGTTATAGCAAAAACAAACTAAACAACTCATACCCATATTTTAAGGTCCAAGAGTTTAGTGTTTGAACCCACTGAGAGAAGACAGGGGCAACCTACTGGGAGAAGATATGTGTTGGGAGAAGAAAGAAGTGGTGGAGATGGGACAGAACTGCAGCCCAGCCCTCCCAAGCCTCTCCCGGAGCACCCAGCATGCTGTACACCACAGCAGTGACAGTGGAAATCATTTCCCAGGAGGGGACAGACCTACACCTGGTGCCTCTGAGCACACGGTGCCCTGAGCCCTCAGTCCAGGAGGAGGCTTGAAGGTGTCAGTCCCAGACGAGGAGTCAGCTCTGCCAGGTCAAGTCTTCTCATCCTTCGAGATGTAATTTAAATTTCTATTCCTCTTTAGTGAAAACACCCACTGCACCCACCCCTAGCCCCCAGGGCTCTCTCTCTTGTCCGAAGCCCTTGTAATTATAAAATTGAAAATAGCCAACATTTACTGAGTGTTCACTATGTACTAGGCACCACGTTAAACCCTTTCTATGTTTTGAATCATCATAACTATCTTTCAAGGAAGTTGATTTTTAGTCCCATTTTACTGGGGCCATGATGGTTAAATAATTTCTCAACATCATCTTGCTCCCAACTGACAGAACAAGGTTGCTAAACAGAGCTCAGATTATTTCCCCTGCAATACGGCCTTGTTTGCGGTTGACTTAGCCCAGGTGTTAAAAGAACAATGACGGAAGAGGCGGTGAGCAATGTGAGACTGTTCCAAAAAGGCCTTGCAGCAGCAAAGGGGGGAAAATGTGAAAAACTCCATGCCTGGAAGTTTGACCTGCTCTGGAAAGGGCTCAGCTCGAAGCATGATATCATGGGCACTGTCAAGAATCCGAGATGCACAGCCAAGGGCAGAATCTAATTTCAATTCCAGGATGTTTTGTGAAACAGAATGTAAGGCAACAGTTATTCGCGAAATAGAAAATTAAAGGCATAAATAAAGTCAAAGCTTAAACCAGTGAGAGGAAAAAATCACAGACTCCAATTTCCTCCTGCTGCTTTGTAGCTGCCAATTTGAAAAGAAGAAATCCTGGATATAGTAAAAATATAAGATCAATGGACCATGGTTGATAGATGGTGATACCTCTGATCCCATACACACCCCCGCCCCGAGTATTAGCCCTTTCCCACCCACTGCCAAAAGCCAGGCAAGTTGGATAGAGTAAGACCTGTGAGTGAGAGGTCTCTGTTTCCTCTTCATATAAATTTCACTTCCTATGAATAAACTCCAGCCCTGAGTAAGTTCTGGTAAAAAGAGTTTTATTTCCCTAGACTCCTTGTCCGTCTACTTCTGCCAAAATGTATTTCCTAAGTATTTTAACTTGAAACACACATGATCTCTCGGTATTTTCTAAATCCTGACTTTGCTCCTTTTCTAAAATTCAGTATACAGTTAAGGTTTCCTGTTTAACAGATAAGTGGTGACACATGGAAATGTTCTAAATTTTTGCTTCCCGTGGGTACATATGTAAGACACAGGGTCAAATGTTAAATGCTCTGGGTCATACTTTACAAACCACTGCCTAATGAGGTCAAACACTACTTGTGATTTCCTTTATCCTCTGTATTTATGCCTCTCCTTTGACTTCCTCCCTACAGGTACCTCTCACATCTTCCCCACCCCCGCTCTTACTCCTCACTGCCTCTCTTGCCTGGACCATTGCAAAAGTAATCACTTCTGATGCACCCTCCATACAGTTGCAAGAATACGTTTCTAGTGTTTTCTGATCCATAAGTCTGATTTTATTTTATCCTTGTTCAAAAAGTACAATGGGCTCCCCATTGTCCACAAGATAAAAACCATCCTCCCTGGACATGCATACTAGGACCCTTCACAAGCTTTTACCTCCCCTACCACTGATGCCATTCATTTATCTTTTCACTGATTCAGTTAAAGACAGGAAGCACCTACTCTCCACCAGCCTTCATGCTGTATACACAGCCATGCTAAGCTTCTTGTTCCCAAATACTCCCTGCCCCTGCACAGCTCTGCTTTCTCTCACACTGTTCTCTTTGCCTGGAAATCCTCCATCCCTCCTCCATCAAATTCTCATCCGTCCTTCAAGATCAGGTTTCCATGGTGTCTCCTCTGTGAAGCCTTGCGTAAGAGAAACCTAGACACGTGCACACGCACACAAACACGTCCCAGAGAGCTCTCTCCTCGCCCACCTACCCACCATTTGTACAGAGATTGACAATAACTTATATCATGTTAGGGAATCATTGTTGGCTTATCTGTCTCCCTTATAAAGGGAGGTCTTACCAGCCTCAAGGACAGGAGAGCAATAAATTACTTTCTGTATCCTTAACTCATTGCCTGACCCACATAGGAGGTATATTTGAATGTTTGTTGATTGACACCTACCTCCACATCTCCCAAAAAAGCCACTTTCCCATTCCAAGCTGTCTGGTCATTGGGCAAGGTCAGTGGCTACCTACACAAACACATTTAAGAGGTCTTTCTCATGACAAAATTTTACTACGACCCTACCCTCTACCCCAGTACCTGAGGTTGCACCATGACATGTTTAATTCCTAGCACACACCACCTTTTTAACCTCTCCAGCCTTTTACTGTCTCAGCCAATATAATGTCATCCTTACATAGACTCTGAAACTAGGGTACCTGTCTTCAGTCATGGACTTTGATGCTGTACCTGAGCAACCAGGTGTTGATTCCATTCTTCCTTCATAAAACAGGGATCCAAGGTGGCCGAGAGAATTAAGGAAGGTAATACACACAGTGTTTGGAATAGTAACTGCTACACACTCGTGCTAGCTATAGCTAAGGTATTTGCTGCTGTTGTTATTTTCTATTCAGCCCCAAGGTCACCTATGATACCAAGGTTTTCATAGCCCTTGAATTCATCCTTCCTATTGAGGTCTCCCTGCTATTCCACTGCCCTGAACGCCCTTCTCTTTTGTCTATTCCTTCTTCAAGATAGAGCTCAAGCCTCCCTCATGCAGCCACCATTGACCACTCCTCACCCAGGCAAAATTGACCCCTGTCCCATTTGTCTCACACGTGCGTGCCCTGATACTGGAATTTACCAGGTCTGGTTTAGTGTCCATTTCCCCGGTTAAATCCAGGATGCCACGATGACCGGGACAGTGTCCACGCGCGCAGCCCAGCCTTACTGAAGTCCTGCTCTATGGCAGGCACTGCGGCAGCCGCTGAGGATACCACGCCTCTCACTGTCCTTGCCCTCAAGATGCAGACAGGAAAGTAATCTTAAACTCTATGGTTGTAATAAATGCAGTAGTATGCTGGCACGTGGAAGGAGTTCCTGCCCCTATCAGAGTCCTTGGCAGTTATTAGGAAATCAGTGAAGAAAGGAAGAAAGGCCAGGAAAAAAAAAATAGAGAGAGAGGAAGGAAGGAAGAAAGGAGGGAAGGCAGGAGGGAGGGAGGGAGGGAAGGAAGAGATGGAGGGAGGAAATAAAAAAGGGAAGGAGGAGAGAAGAAAGAAGTGAATTGAGAGCATGGAAATACTTCCATTGTCAAACGTTTCACTGGAGTATACTTACCGCTATGAAAAGAAATCACTTCCACTTTGTTGAAGAAACTTTATTGCCAATGCCGTTAACACCGTGTGTTTCCCCAAGAGTGGCCACAGGCTGTGGGAGGCAGCTGTCCACAGTGTACGGATGAATACTTTCAATGCAAATAATTACATTTAAACATGTGTTCCTGCTAAATTTCTAGCCTGTCAAACCTGTCTTTTCACAGATATTATTGCTTTGTTTAGAGTGAGTTTAAACAAATTTCATATGAGTGAAATGGGATCGGGGCAATCTGATTTCAGGACTCATTTAGGAAGAAGCTTCTGAGGAGGAAATGCCTAGTGACCCCACCAAGGTGGGGGGGACAGCTAAAATCTGGGGATGCAGAAGCCAAAAGACACCTGTCCCTCAGCACCTTCTAATACATCTACCCCATACTCAACAGCTAGAAAGGCCCTCTTCATCAGCTTTGGGTCTACAGACTTCTAAAGTCTCACCTGCAAGCATCCTAGTTCCTGGATGGAGAGACTGAGATCCAGAGGAGTGAAATTAGTTATTAATATTTCACTGGTTTAAACTAAGTTTGACTGTAGAAAAGGTAGCCTGACAAGTACACTTTTTAAGTAAGCTTTGTCATTCCCACCACAGAACCTGTATCAGAAAATAGCCTGTGAGGGTAATTCTTCTCTAGCCTAAATGTCAAACCCCCAGGAATCTCATTGGACACGCCATTTCCATTTAAGCAATAGGGAGAGAAATGGTGCTATACCTCATTAATATCTTGGCAGGACACACCTTTACAGTATATGCATCAAGTTATAGTCATGATGGGACGGCACCTCATTTCAAACAGTACCTGGGTCTCTGCTATCTGTGGGGTGTTAGCCCTGGGAAACCAGGAGCTTCCAAAGAGAAAAATGTCCAACCTGCTCATTATCTTACAAATAAATGACTTTGTTCTTCCCTCTCTTTTTCTCAGGCTTATGTTTCCCTCATATTGTGCCAGACTTCCTGTACCCTGTTATTGTAGGATATGGTCCTGACATGCTACAACACAGCATAGTACAGTTCAGTGAATATTGACACAACCAAAGTGCCATAATCATGGAAAAAACATGTGCATAAGAAGAGCAAACTAAAGCCTCTTGATATTAACTCAGGGGGCAGAACAGCCTGAAGCCAGGCAGTGATGTATATTTAATTAACTCTTAGGACGCCCAAGACTCATGACCACCCCCAGCCAAGTCTTATCCCTGGAGATTGAGCAGAAACTAAGCCTAAAGGGGTCTTTGGCAGCATATGCTCAGGCAGAGTGTCAGGGAGATTGTTCACCCACTCCGGACCCAAGCTGATTGTCCATACCAAGAGGGCTTCACCACTGGTCACTGCCAAAGCCGCCAGCGGACTAAAGATAGGCAACTGGTTTCATTCAAGACTTGCTAGTTGCAGGACTGAATTCAACCACAGATTTGCAGCATCTCTCTCCACCTACCCAGTATAGAAGTTGCCTTATGTATTACACACACAGTTTTATGGACTGGCAATGAAAGCTACCTTCCTGACTTTTACCCTTCAGCTGATTGGTTAACTCCTATTCTCAGTTCAGAAAGCATGTCTCAGGGAAGTCAGCCCTGACCACACAGGCTAAACCCTGAGCCTCTCTTACAAGCTCTCCTAAGCACCATATGCCTTTCTTTCAAAATTAGCCCTTATCAAAAGGGTACGTGTACATTGATTTCATTACTGTTAGAATTATGCCTAGTTTCTGTATTGGTCTGTGAACTCCCCCAGAGGAGGTCTTTTGTCTGCTTTTGCCTCTGCCTAGTGACTCTCATACCAAATATACAATTGACTCTCAATGAATAGTTGTTAAGTTTATGAGTAAAGGAGTGAACAAGTGAATTTAAAAGGTGCCCATAACACAGGCGTTGTAACAAGATGGTATCAGTGATCTGGGCTCAGAGTAAATTTATCCCTCCGTCCCTGGGCACACCACTGAAATGCATTTCACAGGCTCATTTGCAGTTGTGGTGTGGCCATGTGACTTTCAACCCAGGGAAACATGACTTCCAGGTCTAGCCTGTAACAGTCTCCAGCACATGCTTCTCCAAGCTCTTTTCTCCTTGTGGCTGGCTAGGATAGGGATTATCACGGCAACCGTGGCAGCAAGGGTTAAGAAGGTCCCTCAGTGACTGCATGGCGTAGAGCTAGACTGACAACATGTTTACCCATTTCCAGAATTGCTATGTTGCAGACTAAATAAACCTCTAATAAGTATGAGCCTTTATGCGCATGGATCCTACTTGTTACAGCGGTTAGTGCTACTTGAACTAATACACCTCTTCCCAGTGATTCTCAACTAAAGAAGACTTTGGAGGCCATATTATAATTTGTGGGAGAGGGAATGGTTGGGAAAATCTTCCCAACTGACTAAGACACTTTCACCTCCACGTCCCCCGTTCTAATCACTGTCCCACACATTTCCCATCGTTTGCCATGAAAGCAGGGATTTAAAGATATATTTGACTAGCTGAGAAGCTTTGCAGATGTATGGAACACACACAGTCACCCACGGGTGTGGGCGTAAGAGGTATAGACGTAACAAAAATTGTGGTTCATTGTCAGTAGTATCAGGTGATGTGTTTTGATCCATTTCCTTTCAGAGCAATCAGAATGTCATTAGTGATCATTATAATAGTCCCTATGGAGAAGGAGAGATGTAAAAAACACGGTTGGTGCCCTCAAAAGAGGCAGCACAGTGAGGTAGAAAGAGCACAGAATTGTAGTGTAAAAGACTTGGCTTCTAAGTGACTCACCAGCAGTAAAATTATTCTACCTCTCTCTTTCTTCATTTCTTAAAAAGGAGTATGAATCTGCAACTCAAAATTGCTGTAAGATTGTATGATTCAGTGCACAGAAAAGGTCTGGTGGGGAAGAGAGACAAGTGCATCATGAATCATGACCAATGATTCACATGGCAGAGTTAGATATAAATAATTGCAGGAACGTCGCCTGCGGAGGTTGGAGATCAAGAGGAGGCACAGGGACAACTAGGGTGGGAAATTAAGTCTGATCCCAGGGCACAGGGCACATATGGGATTCAAATGGTAGAGGGTAGAGCTGTTTGGAGGTGATCAGGTAGAGCTTCTTGGATGGCTAGGTCTTGAACTGAATGCTAAAAAATGAATACAATGGCATAGAGAAGGGGATAGCTAGTATAAGACTATCAAATCACCATCAAACATTTCTTGAACACCAATTAAATTGCTAGGTACTCTAAAGTTTGCAAAGGTGATCTAGACAGAGAGACTACAGCACAATGAAGTGGAAGCCACCTCAGACTGGAGGTTAAGAGTCCAACTTCTAAACTCTGCTCTGTGATTAACCAAATGTTTGACCTTGGAACATCACATAAACTTCCCAAGCCTCATCTCCTCATGTGGGAAATGAGGACATTGGCAAAAATGGTTTCTTTTTTTTTTTTTCCCCCCTGATCTTAATGTGTGATCCTATTTCCAGGTTTTGCCTTTATTTTTTTACCAACTGCATTTCTCAATATAGCCTGCAGGGGGCACTAGACTAGGAATTAGAAAACCTGATTTCTCTTCCCAACTCCACCCCTGACCAATTGTGTGACCCTGGTCAAACTGTTTAACCTCTCCATATCTCAGGTCCCCACCTATAAAACAGAGGGACGAGCAAACTCTCCACCTACCACTCAGGGGCTGTAGTCAGAGTTAATACCCTCATGGTCCTTTGAGCTCAGCAGATGAAAGGCATGGAAAAAAGTACAAAGAATTTTTATGTGCTATTGACTTTATTTTATTTTCTGTGGGGGAGGGAGTCTGCCCCAGCTGGAAAGCTGCTTTCTCTGAATCAAAGGGCAGGAACCCAGCAAGTTTCTCAGGATCAGGGCCTTAGACTGAGCTGTGTATTCTGACAGAGCCAGCCAATCCTCCAGTTCAGTTTCCTTTAACCTGGTGCTCCAGGCAATAACTGTGCAACTCTGCAGTTTGACAATGTGTTCTTTGTCCCACAACTGTTCTCATTTCGCAACTGCCCAGGTAATATGTTTGAGCCTGCAGGGAGAGTCAAATAGTTAATGAGGGAAGGGTTTGGCATGCCCTACATAGGTTCTACCACAAGTCCCAACAAGAAGGCATTCTCTCTCTCTCCTGGTTTCCAGCCTACCCCCAAAATATACAAGTGTCCCTACCAGGAGTGAGCCTTCTTTCTCAGCAGGCTGTAATGCCAGTTTGGCTTTTATCAATGCATTGGTGAGCTGTGTTTTGTTTATGGTTTTATGCCATCTATTTTCCCAGGGATATTATGTTTTCTACAGAGCCCTTGAGTCTGTGTCAGCTTTTAAAGCTACCAGCACCTTTTCAGTTCTTATTAAGCCCTTAATATGGTATGAATAGGGGAGCTATTAGACTAAAGAGCCATAATCACCCCTGAGGAAAACATCCATCACCAACCTTTATATGGTCCCTGAACCTCTAAAAGGTGTCATCTCTCTGGGGCATATCTGATGAGAGCATTTTCTGGGAGATGCCAAGAAGCCAATGCATTGATGGGACTTAGAAGTGCATTTTCTAACCATTACAAATTGCCTAGTCTAGCATCTCAATTTCATCTACGTGATGAGCCTTAATTAAATTTGTCGGGGTTTGATTCTTTATCCCCAGATGTGGCGCTGAAAGAGATTGCTGACATAAATAATGTGTGCTCCAAATGCTCTCAGGCTCCAGGCTCAGCTGGGACAGCTGTGGATTTTTAAATGTCATTCCCAAGATATCCTGGAGGTGTTCAGCTTCCCTCTTTCTAATCTGGGAAGGGAGCCACGGGCAACATCCTCCCAGATAACACTAATGCATCTTGACAGAGCATTCCTGCTGGACAGGTGTGCTACTTGCAGATGCCGCCAAAAGAAGAGGTGGCCCCTGTCCACAAAGATGATCTCATCAAAACTGAAGGCATCTTTTGCTTAAGTCTTGAGTCTGATGTGCCTGAATGGGCTTCCTTTAAAACTGTACACACACACATACACACACACACACACGCACACACATACACACACACACATACACACACACACACACACACCACACACACACCACACACACATACACACACACATACACACACACACATACACACACATACACACCACACACACACCCCACACACATACACATACATACACACACGTGCACCACACACACATACACACACACATACACACACACACATACACACACACACACATACACACACACACATACACACACACACACACACACACACACACAAATCTGTAAGCGTTATCAGGGTTTGCCTTATTTGACTATAATATTGCAGGAAATGGTCCAGGTGGCAAAGTATTCTCCCAGTGGCTTCCTGGTTCCTCATTCCTGACTTGTTCTCTTGATGTCAACTGAAGCCAACAAGAGAGGCTTTCTCACTCTGGAAGGTGTTGGCTCATTATAGCCCAGGCTGATATCAACTGGCTCTGGGTGGGTTTTATTCTGGTGGCTGGCTGGTAAAAGCCACTGCAAAGTCTCCAACAAAGCGCACATTGCCCTTGTGCATACTTCTGCCTCAACCCTGGCTCGAACTTAACTGACAGCCCTACCTATTTGCTCAGAGGAGCTTTTGCTGCAGGCAACATGAAGTAGTGAAAAGAATAGGCATACGAACCTGGCAAACCTGGGCTGGCATCTGGCTCTGGGACGTCCTCACCATGTGAACTTGGTTCCCGTACTTCATCTCTGAGCCTCAGTCTCCAGATCCATGAGCCAGTGTGTCAGGGTGAGCGTTCTCACACGTCCCTCACATGACAGGGTGAGGCACATGCAAGTTTACATCTTACATCTCAAATGACTCAGCCACACAAGGACCAAGGCTCCTCCTGGGCTGGCCTTCTTTCAAAGGACGAACAAGGCAGTCTAATACTGGCCCAAGAAGCCAAAGAGAGCTTTTACAAAACAGTTGCAAAAAAAAAAAAAAAAAAAAAAAAAAAAAGAAAGAAACACAAATGCCATTTTATTCTTTTTCTGGTAGATATCCGTTGCCGAAAGCTGGGAAACGATCGTTGCCCCAATACTTTATAGTTTACAAGGCAGATTCCTCTCTATGATGCAATTTGAAACCCTGGTTCTATTAGTAGGACTGAAGCTTGTTTCCACTTCACAAATGATGAAACGGAAGCTCCACGGGGTTAAATAGCAGTCCAAAGTTCACCCAGGTCTAAACGGTGGGTCAAGAAAAAGGCCACATCCTGTGAATCCAAATCTGGGTGCTTTCCCTTCTATTGCACTGAATTCTTGCCTCATTGGCCTCCAGGCATTCATGATATCCTTCAGTTTGTTAAATGTTAGGAGGGATATATAGTAAGATAACTGCTAACACAAAACAAACCAAAATCCCAAGACTGGAGTCTTCTTAACACAAGAAGGATGCCATGGCAGATGCAAAGCCCTTTGCAAACAGACACCACCTGCATGGTTTGTCCTTCCTCTCACCTCTTCTTTCCAACTTCTTTCCCCTCCCCCCATATCCCTCGCCAATGGACTCTAGTCTCCAGCCAGAGAGAAAGACTTGAAAGTCATTTTCCAAAGATTCCATACTTCCTGGCTTCTTTGACTTCTCACAGTTGGAACCTGCTCTGCCTGGAATGCCCGTCACCCCTCCCAAGCTGGCAAATCCCACCTTAGCCTTCAGAGCACAGTCTCCATGTGAATGGTTCTAGTCCCAGACCCTCTGGCAAGGCTGGGCCATAAGAGCCAAAGCTTTTGAACCAGACAAGTACAACTTTAATAAGAGTTCTTAATCCTAGCTGTGTGATTCAGGGAAGACTGCTTTACCTCTCTGAGAATCGGGGAAAAATTATATTGTCCCTCCAGGAGGGGTGTGAAGATGAAACAAGAACATCCATAAAGCAAGGAGAACGGTATTTGCTTCTCAATAGACACTCCAGAAATACTACTCATTCCCCTCCCCGCTACTTCCTCTGGACTCTGGAGAATCATACATGCCCACCCATTATAGTGCCAGTCTCACTGTATTGCAGTAATTTGTTTGCATCTTTCTCACAAGATAATTAATAAATTCCTCAGAGACATGAATGAGCACTTTTATCTTTGTACCCCAGCACTCAGGCTGGTATACATTCAATGTACAGTGAATGAAGAAACCATAAAAGAACAGGAAATTGTAAGAAAAATGTTTTCCTTTCTTTCCCTAGGGGAAAAGTACATTATCTTTGATTTCCCCACCTCTTGAAACCACCCTTATCTGAAAGTTCTGAACTTAAGATGAGTTCAAATGTTAGTTCTGACCTGGATAGGTCAAGCCAGCATGGATGTCTCCATCAACAATTTCCCTTCTGCATTCCACAAACGTCTGTGCTTGTGCACAAAGTTGAAAGATAAACATCTGAGTAGAAAAAAAGAAAACGTATTCCCCAGAATTCCCTGCTAATTCAACAGGCTACTCTTATGTAATAAACAAAGAAAAATAAAGGGAGGGAAGCTATCATGGAGTATGTTTGGGAAACACAGGGCTTTGTAAATTTGTACATGTTGATTCATCAATCAGGGTCCCAGCAGACAACAGAGGGCACACTCAAAATAGAATAATTTGAAGTTAGTTTTTTGTTGTTGTTGTTTGTTTTTTGCAGTACGCGGGCCTCTCACTGTTGTGGCCTCTCCCGTTGCGGAGCACAGGCTCCGGACGCGCAGGCTCAGCGGCCATGGCTCACGGGCCCAGCCGCTCCGCGGCATGTGGGATCTTCCCGGACCAGGGCACGAACCCGCGTCCCCTGCAGCGGCAGGCGGACTCCCAACCACTGCGCCACCAGGGAAGCCCCTGAAGTTAGTTTTAAAAAGATACTGCTTACAAAGATGTGAGCAATGTATCAAGAAACCCTAAGGAATATTGCAGTACCTTAGGGTTAGTTATAGACAACTCCCTAATGTCAGAAGAGGCACAGGTATAGAATATTTACTAAAACCTGGAGTCAAAGAGGGCTAGGTGGAGACAGGAGTGGAGGGCTTTGGTCAAGATGAGGCTGCAGGGGTGGATCCTGAGGATTTATCACACCAACTCCACTTTTCTACCTCCCGCCAATCTCCTGCTGGTGCTCGCCCCTGTCTGAGCCTCTAGACACTGGAGACAACAGAAACCTGCTGGTTTATTCTGCTCAGGTCGGTCTCCTGGGGAATAACTCATGGTGGAAGGGGGTGGAGTTGGCATCCAGAGAGGTGAATGGAAGATACACAGCTCAATTGCCTCACATTCTTTAACTGCTGGTTAGTGGGTGTTGGGATCCTTTGAGAGCTGCATCTACTAGGCAGCAGTTCCCAGTTGATGTGACAGCAGGCACATTTACTGAGCAAGTCAAAGAAAGTGCTTTGAGAAGTGCTGCTGTGATGGCAGGTTTGAGGACTGGGTCTATCATACAAATGACTGGCAAAGGTCCACTGTGATTTACAAATAGTTTTGCTTTACATTCACTATCCTACAAACGTTTGTGGTTTGGAGCAGAGATGGTTATAGTACCTTCACCTTCCAGATGAGGAAACAAAAAAATCCTTTCGCTCAACCTAGTTCACACAGCTCCATGAAACACTTGTCCCTGGACTCCCTTACGTTCCTTAGACATCGTTGCCTTGAATGCCAGTGGTCTAGTTCCACCTCTTAGCTTGCCTTGGGAGGAATCAATTTGAAAATAGGAAGATCTCTAGTATAGACTGAATGCTTGTGCCCCCTTCAAAATTCATATGTTGAAACCTAATCCCCAGTGTGATGGTATTAGAAGGTGGGAGCCTTTCAGGTGTGATTAAGTCATGAGGATGGAGTCCCCATGATGGGATTAGTGCCCTTTAAAGGAGACCCCAGAGAGCTCCCTTACCCCTTTTGCCATGTGAGGGCTCACTGAGAAGACAGCGGTCTGTGAAAGAGGAAGAAGGTCCTCATCAGACACCCAATCTGCCCACGCCTTGATCTTGGACTTCCCTGCCTCCAGAACTGTGAGGAATAAACTTCTGCTGGGTATAAGCCACTAGTCCCTGGTATTCTGTTATAGCAGTTGGAACAGGCTAAGACAATCTCTCTGAAGAACTAATTATAGGAAGCTCTTAAGCTTTAGTTTCAGATACTTTATTAAGATGCAAATGAACTTATTTACAAAACAGAAAGAGACTCACAGACATAGAAAACAAACTTGTGGTTACCAAAACGGAAAGTGGGGGTGAATCACTGAGCTGTACACCTGAAACTAACACAACATTGTAAATCAATTAGACTTCAATTTTAAAAAATAAGTTAAAAATAAAAATGTTGAAAAATAGACTCTAGACTCTCACTCAGCAAGTCCATCCATCAACAGACATTTTTTAGACCCTGTGAGAGACACCACACTAGCAACAGGATGGAGTGAAGTAGTGAAGAATTTGGGTTGAACTGAACATGATATCAGATAAAATCTATCCTGCCCTATGGGAATTTACAATTTAATACAGAACCAACCCAAATGCTCAACAGAATAGTGGAAAACAAGTTGTGATGTATCCACACAACAAAATACTATATGGCAGTAAAAGTGGACAAACTTCTGATGCATGCTGCAACATGGGTGACTCTCAAAAATAAATCAAGCAAAAGGAACCAGACACAAAGAGTACATGTCGTATGATTCGATTTATATGAAGCTCAAGACCAGGCAAACTATGTTTATAGAAATTATAATGTTAGTTACTGTTGGTGAAAAAACTTCTGGGATGATAGAAATGTTCTATACCTTGAACTGAGTTATGGTTATACAGGTGTATACATTTATTAAAAAAAAGTCATCAAGTGGTATCCTTAAGATTGATGCAACGTATGCTTATAAATGATACCCAATTTTTAAAAAATCAAATAGGAATTGTTACAGTGAAAAACACATAGTCATTACAAGGCTGGCCTCCCAGCAGTTTTCTGCCTCATGGAAACCCTGGGAGCCTTCACACACATGTTTTGGGAGACCAAACTGCATGGCTCTAAAGAGCATGGGCATTGCTGAGTGACAGATCTTGGTTCAAACCCCAGCTCTGCCACTTCCTGATATGACTTTGAACAAATCACATAACCTCTCTGATCCTGAACTTTCTCATCTGTAAAATCAAGCCCCAACTTAGGGCACTGTCGTGAGAATTAAATGCGACAATGAATAAAAGCACTCAGCAGACTCTCTGGCACTTTTAAAATGCTCTAAATTAATATCATTAGCAATATTCTGCTAATCTGCCCTCCATTCTACTTCACGTGGAATGAGATAAAATCAGAGAGAGAGAGTGGAACGTAGGCAGAGGAATGGGCAGTGTCTGTGACTTCTCTCTCTATTTTCTTTTTTCTTTTTGCCTCTCAGCTGCCTCTTGTAGGTTAGTTCAAGGCTGACCGCGGTGGCAGATGTGGCCGACTGGACATGACAGGAAGGTCTGCAGGCCCTCTTACTGTGCAGGGCAATGGCTGCACAGCTGTGTCCCTGTACGCGGACCTGTCGGAGTGCTGGTATAGGGCTCTGATGGGCTCATTAGTGGCTCCCTCACCTATAGCCCTCACAGATCTGATCTGAGTTCTTTGCAGAGCCGATGTGCCTAAAGGCAGGAGGTGAGGCCCCTGTGGTGTTTGCCAGCCGGCTGCTTCCATGACAGAGTATTGATCTCCATCAGGAGTGTTGCAAGACCTGTACGCCAGGCATTGGACCTTAAAAGCAAAGCCTCTGCAGATGGTGAATCCATCAGCCCAGTTTGATATTAACAAGCAATTATAATGCCGTGTCTGTGTTACCTTCACTCGGGGATATCAGGATGATTGTTTTAAAAGGAGAAAGAGAAAAAAATCAAAGCAACAATAACAAAAAGACTTGATCTGTCCAGAGTGCTCCTCTAGAATTCCGTCTGATGAGAATGAGGCTAGATAGTATAGCACAGTGAGCGCTGGTCTTGGAGTCAGAAAATAAGTGAGCCCCTAACTAGAGATCTATATCCATCACTTTCCTTCTCTGAGACTTCCTGCCTTGTTCCTAAAGCAGTGCTTATCAATTCTGGCTGCACCTTAGAGTCACCCAGGGAGTTTTTAAAGCTACCAGTACCAAGAGCACTTTCCAGAACAATTACATCAAAACTCCAGGGCTGAGACCCAGATATCCAGTTTTTTAGGCTTCCCAGGCTTCAAGGTGCAGTTGAAAACCTTGAGAACATCCAAAGTGAGGTGACTGCAGTCGGTGATCTTTAAGACAGTGATTCTCAACCTTCTATGTACATGCAGGTCACCTGGAATCGTGTTACAATGAAGATTCTGACTCAGTAGCTCCAACTTAATATGTCTGAGATGCTGCATTTTTAACAAGCAACCAGGTATTAATAATACAGTTGTTGCTAGTCTTGGGAAAATATTTTGAGGAACAAGATTCTAAGGTACTTTTTCTCCCAAACATTTGCAAAGTCTATAGCAGCACTGTCCCAAAGAACTTTCTGCTATGAAGGGAGTGTCCTTTATCTATGCTGTCCAATATGGTATAGGAGCCACTAGCCACGTGTGACTATCGAGCCCTTGAAATGTGGCTAGTGCAACTGAGCAACTCAATTTTACATTTTATTTAATTTTAATTAATTTTAACTTAAGTAGCCACCTGTGACAAGAGGTTTTAAAACATGAAGCAGGGCTTCCCCGGTGGCGCAGTGGTTGAGCGTCCGCCTGCCGATGCAGGGGACACGGGTTCGTGCCCCGGTCCGGGAAGGTCCCGCGTGCCGCGGAGCGGCTGGGCCCGTGAGCCGTGGCCGCTGAGCCTGCGCGTCCGGAGCCTGTGCTCCGCAGCGGGAGAGGCCACAGCAGTGAGAGGCCCGCGTACCGCAAAAACAACAACAACAAAAAAAAACATGAAGCATATAACGGGGCTAAGAAAGGGCGTTTGTACCATACACCCATGGGCAGGATCACATGAAATTCCCTCTGGGAATAGCCTCAGTTCACAGTAAGGCATTCTCCTCCTGGCAAAAGCCCAAGCTCCTAATCAACAAGAATAGAACCTATTGACTCGGTATATCGTAGGAGGGAAGTAGCTAGAAATGCAGATGAAGAGGTGATCATTGTATCGGGCCTCCTAGGACAGGCTGAGGAGTTTGGGCTTTATCCCAAAGTCAGTGACAAAGTCCAAGCTATCATGGCAGCACAGAAGTGACAATCCTTAACACCACCTGGAGCTCGTGGGGAAGGAAACCAAAGGAGGTAACGTTTAAGCAGGGTCTTTAAAGATGAGTAGAGGTTCACCAGGAAGCCAAACCAGGGAAAGAGAATTCCATAAAAAGGGAACGGAATGTGCCAAAGAGAGAAGGCAAAAATGAGAGAGGGAAGCACACTAAGTGTGTGGCAGAGAGAAGGGAAAGTGAGACTCAGAGAGGCCTTGGGAAGTAGGACCTCAACAAAGGACAACAAATGACAAACCCCAGTGGTGATTATACCTCTTATTTCCAAAGAAAACAGCCATTATTATTGAGAAGACATTGTAAGAGGTGTCTCCCAAACAGGGCCAGTCTACAGTTGTAGAGGTTGTGTACTGTTCAACTCCAGGAACGGCTGTTTGCAATATACATAAGCGGCAACCCATGTGATTGTACAATGTACCAGCTCATCCCCGTTTCATTCTTTAAAAAATTTTCATTGAAGTTATTTTGCTTCTGGTCAAGAAAACCCCATGAGAATGGAGCCTTCACACAGGAGGCCTCTGTAAGATGATCCCCAGTTTCCCAGGGCTTCAGTTTCCTGTTAACCAAGTGAGATGAAGAATTATGGGTCTCCTATATGCCAGGTACTCTCCCAATGCTTTAAATACGTCATCTCATATTTCTCACAGCAGTACCATGAGGTGGGAAGTTTTCCTGCATTTTCCCTATGAGGAAGTGGAGCTGAGACATTAAGGTAGTCCGGTAGAAATTGTTAGAGCTAACACACTCACACAGTCTTGACTGAGTCTTACGTCCATGCTCTGTCCACTACTTGATGATTCCTTCAAGGTGTTCAGGGGAATCCATTAGTCTATTTCAATATTGTACAACCAAATCACTTATTTGCCTGTGATTAGGACACATAGGTTCAGACATCACAAGGCTTTGATGTGGCTGAAATAATATCAACTTACTATGGCAACACCAGTTCTCTCATGCTGATGAGAACCTGTGCTTGGCAGCAGTATTTGATTCATCAGAAGCAGAAACTAATTGCTTTAAGATTTCTGTTTGTTTGGCACCTTATCAAAATATGACTACCTGTGGGGAAGAGTAATAAAATGGATTGGTGGTGCATGCACCACATCCTGCCTGGAATCATAATACATGTTTGTGTATCTGTATCCCACCCTCAGCTGTCCCACAGGAAGCTTGCTCAAGCTCTCTATGTTAATTCTCAACACATCTAGGTCTCCCTGAAAAATCGAATCCACTCCAGTAGCTTTACACATCTCACACATCCTAGTTATGGCCAAGTCTGTATCTCCTTCCTTACTATCTCTTCATAACCCCTAACACCCATATCCAGCTGCCTATGAGAACCCTATACCTTAATGTCCCACAGCCCCTTCTGACTTAACATGTCCAAGACCAAGCACACTCTTCTTCTTACAATCTTGTCTTTCCTCTTGCGTATCCTTTCTCAGTGAATGGGATCGCCACCCACACGGTCACCCAAGCCAAGAACATGGGAGTCCTCTTTGATTCTTCCTTCTCCCTCCCAATCTCCAATTCTCCCTCCCATCTAGTGACTCCCAAATTTTTCTCTTAGAATGAAAATCGGTTGCATAGAACAGAAAACCTAAGCAAACAAACCCAATGATTTAAATAACTCAGCTATTTAATATCTTCCCAAGGTAGGAAGTCTGGGCTTGCTATGATGGTATAATGATCATCAGGGGTCCAAGCTCCTTCACTTTGTTTACCATTGTAACCTGCAGCTTCCATCCTAATGTCATCTCACAGTCCAGGATGGCTACTGGAGTGCTTGCCGTCACATCCATGTTGTAGGCTAGAAGGAAAAGGGTAATGGGGTAGAATGCAAGGGGGCTTCCAGCTAATTCTGTTTCCTTTAATCAGCCTTCCCCCCAAAGTTGACATTACGCTCCTGCTAATTCTCATCGGCCATAACTTAGTGCCATGGCACGCTAGTAAATATAATCTTTCCGCTATGTGCCCTGTTATCCCATAAAAAATGAGGTTATGTTACTGAGACAAAAAGGGATAACAGATCTGGGGAGGCAACTAGCTGTTTCTGCCATCCCAAGTATCGTTGCTTCTACCTGCTTTAGTTTTAACAGACCTGCCTGCTTCCCTACATCACCAACCCCAGAAGAACAGCACCTTAAATGTCAACTGGAAAAATGTGTACAGAGCAAGGGAAACAGTCTTTATCCAACGTGGAGTGGAATTTTCCAATTTGCCTGTCCCCCTGAAAAAGCTCTTAGTTCAGAAGGAACAGTGATGTAAGAAGGACTAATATTTCCACCTGCCCCTCAAGTTAATAGCAAGAGATTCCACATGTCAGACAGGAAAGAGGGCTAGGAAGGAAAATGTGCATTATGATAAATTATTGATGTTAATACCAACAAGGAAGACAAACAACTGGTGATAAATGACACAACAGGACCAAGGAAATTGTTCCACTGTGATATCTTGATTTTAAGCAGATTGACTTTATAATCATCCAACACAGTTTCATCAGTCATTTCATCAATGTCAAGGCTGCCAGTCTTCTGTGTTTACTACCAGTATGTACCTGAATAACATGAGCTGGCTTTCCATTCATCAGCCAGTTCACCAGAGTGGTCTGTCTGTCATTATCTGGAGACAAAAATGGAACATTACAGTGGGCTTTACACCCCTCCTCTGCCTCAGTATTCCTATAGAATCCTCTTTACCTCCTCCTCTGCCTCAGTATTCCTATAGAATCCTCTTTACCTCTCTGTATTCCAATATCTAGCCCAAGAACATTTTGTGGTTCTTACGAAGAGTTAGTACACCCAGCCCCACTCCCTAATACTTACACACTTTTTCCAGGTGGTATTTTAAATATTTTAGACCTTAAAGGAACTGAAGCTAGCCATAAATATGGTGAGAGTAATAGCTACCATTCATTGAGAAAGTTACACACGTTATCTGACTTAAACTTCACAACACACTTGAGAGAGAACTCATGACCCTGAGAAAAGATAGAAAAGGTTTTCAGGATAACAAGTGGAAGAGTCTGGATTTAATCCCATGTCTAGCTTATTGGAAATAGTCAAGAACAGCAAATAAGCATGAGAATGTGGGCAAGATTGGAGAACATCTATGTTCCCTTCCCAACTCGTATCGTGATTCTGGAATCTCATTTTTGTGACACGTAACTGTATTTCATAGTGCAGAAGCAAAAATGACTGCCATGCAGAGGCTGGCAGGATGGCATGGTGGAAACAGAAGGGACTCAGAAATCTGTGTGAGTGAGTGTGTGTGTGTGTTATTTCAGTATCCTGACTCAGACATATTTGAGGACTGCAGAGAGGGAGTGTTGCCTTATAAAAGAACACAAATGAGCCCACCGCTTGAACACTTACTATGTGCCAGACATCGTACTAACAGCTTTATCTCTATGACCTCTGATCCACCCAGAAAGCCTGGGAAGTTGATTTGATATGAAATTTATTGTATGGTTAAGAAACAAGGCTTGGAGACCTTGAACATTTACCCAGGGTTCCAACACTGCGCCCTTTTCAAAGCCCCATATCTTTTGGCAACACCCATGAGGAATGGAAATAGAGTATTTGACTGTCAGCTACAACACGTGGTCTACCTAACCCATTGTGGTGGCTTTAGGATACGTCCACCAATTCTGTGCGATCCTTCCCATCAAATGGTGAAGACTAAGTCTCCTCCTCTTGAGTGTAGGCTGGATTAGTGAATCACCTCTGAAGAATAGAATATGTCAAAATTAAAAGTGTCTGACTTCTGAGACTATGTAATGAAAAACACGGTGGCTTCTTTCCTGCCCTTTCTTAGATCACTGTGGGGTAAAACAGCTGACATATTGTGAAGACACTCAAGCAGCCTGAGTCTTGAGTGTCTTCACGATATGTGAAGAGGAAGTGAATTAGTGAATTCACCACCTCTGTGGAGAGGTCTGTGTGGTGACAACTGAGGTCTCTTGTCAACTGCCAGCAAGGAGCTGAGGCCATTTCCAACAGCCCTGTGAGTGAACCATTTTGGAAAGTGGATCCTCCAGCCCCTGTCAAGCTTTCAGATGACCACACCTCCAGTGGTCATCTTGACCACAACCTCATGAGAAGCCTTGAGCCAGGACCACCCAGTTAAGCTACTCCATGATTCCTGATTCAAAGAAATGGTGAGATAATAAATGTTTGTTGTTTTTGAGCCACTAAGTTTGGAATGATCTATTACGCATGATGGATAACTAATATACCATCCAGCAGTCAAGAAAGGAGGTGGAACCAGCACTCTTATAGCTTCATGCAGGGTTCTTTCCCCTCGCTACTCCACACTGGCCACCAACAGTAAAGAATCAGGCCAGGGAGTTCCTTTTGTCTCTAGCCACTCTGCCTTGTGCTTGTCCATGGTAGAGCCATTTCCCTTCAATCTACAGGAAATCACAATTGGAAAGAACACCCACCGTTCTATAGCATAAAACACAAGTAGAGATGTCTCCCATAAAGAATCTGGCAGCGTGTCATGGTGGAGACAGAATGGACTCAGGAATCATGGCACCTGGATTTGAATTCCAGATCTGCCACAGGTACAATGGATATATCAGTTAACGTCTCTAAATCTTGGTGTTCTCATTCACAAAGTGGGGGTAATTTCCAATTCACACAGTGATTATGATTATTTGAAAAGATCACTTATAGAGAGCTCCTAGCACATTTTTTCACGCAATAAACATTTAATGATGTTTTAGGCACTTAATTACTGGTAAGAATAAGATATAGCCATATCCTCACAGAGCTTTCAGTGGAAAACAAACATAATGAAGTAATAATTTTTTAAAGTATGGTAAAATGTGTTGCACATTGTAGGTACTCACTAAATATTTGGTTTATCCTCTCTTTTACCTTCTCCTAGAGTCCCACTGGTGGTGGTGGTTTTTCTTCAAGACATCTTATTTGACCACTGAAACCATGGTCACAGTCTCCCTCCAATTTCTGGCATATTCCACAAAAATTTGAGCGTTAACCATTCTCCCTGATCCGATACTGTATCTTTAAAGGAACATAATATTTATCTTCCAATTCACTAAGATTTGACATGAGAGAGTCATTATTCATAATGAATATTAGGAACTTAAGTCTGCACAGTAATAATGGGTCTATGCACAATCCTTGATTCAAGGATGTGCACAACGTCACTCCAGACCTGCTTCCCAGTAGGCCATGGGAAGGAGGGTGAAAAACGTTTCTTTCCGAATTAGCTCTGAAATTGCTTCATGAAAAACTGAGACATTTTCCAACGGAGGACTCAAGTGGCAACAAAATCCTCGGGCTGTTCTGAAACCTGATGAGGAGTAGTAAACGCGAGTACTGGTGACAATCAGGAGACTTGCTCAAATTTGCAGGGTTCTACTGATAGTATCTAAATCAGATGACTGCTCTACATCTCCTGATGGCTTGGCTTCCTGCTGTTTGTCTGTTGGTGACACTTTTATATGAAATGGTGGTGCCGTGGCCAGGAAATTACAGTGGACATCAGGAAACGCGGGTTCTATGAACTAATGGGTTGCTCTTGGGTGAGTTACGTTTCTCGTTTCTGAGCGTCAATTTCCCCAGACATAAAATAAAGGCGATGGATTCCCTAAGCCTTTTTCCTAGATCTAAAATGATATGATAATAGTCCCTTTTCAACAATAATTGCTGTCACTGTTGAGCGCTCTGCCTTACCCACTGCTTTGAACTTTATTTACATTATTTTTCTTTTTTAAAGATTTTTTTTGATGTGGACCGTTTTTAAAGTCTTGATTGAATTTGTTACAATATTGCTTCTGTTTTATGTTTTGGTTTTTTGGCCGAGAGGCATGTGGGATCTTAGCTCCCTGACCGGGGATCAAACCCTCACCCCCTGCATTGAAAGGCAAATTCTTAACCACTGGACCGCCAGGGAAGTCCTTACCTTATTTTTCTAATCTTTAAACAAACCCTGAGATAAATGTCATCATGATGTTTATTTTAGAAGCGCAAAAGTTTTGGTGAGTGACCTCCCCAAAGTAAGAGGCAGGGCTGGAGTTTGGGCTCAGATCTTGTGCTGCTCTAACCTGAGAGATTCTGGATCCCAGACTCACCAAGTTATTCCAGAAATACTCAGGGAAAGGGTGGTATCATATGTCACACATGAAGAATATAAAAATAAAAAATAATATTCAGCCAAAAGTATTTTAATATGATCTTACATGATTTATTAAGATTTCCTGTATAATTTTGATGTCATTGTTTCCACCGCCCATCTTACCATTGCAGAATCTTAAGAAACAGATTTGATATCGGTGGACTCAATTTGCCCAAGAGAAAAATTTTAGTAATGTTTACAGCAGACAAAAAACTGTCAGTTAGAATAGAAAGCACACTTTTCACCTGGGAGGACTCAATATCTGTGGGCCCAGAGCACCTTGTCAGCTCCATTTAAGCTCCAGTATAATCAGAAGTTGAGGATCCCCATCGCACCTTAGAGATTTTGATTTTTCTACAAGAATTGCTGAATGCCTGCTGTGTACCAAGCAACGTGTCTGGACTTCTGTGCATGCATATTTCATTATCTCTCCACATCTAACCAGTGAGACAGGTGCAATGCAATCTCATTTTGCAAATGAGGAAAAGAGGACTCAGAGAAAGAGAAGGACTCTCTCAAGGTTATACTGCAAGTAAGAGGCAGGAAAAGGATTAGAACCTAAGACTGCTGGATTCTCGTCATTACACCAAGCCTGCTTCACACGGATGCTAATCTCCCATTGTTTTATTTGGAAGGGTCTGCTCCTCTCCCATTCATGAAAGGGTAACTTTATCTAACAAACCCAGAAGCAGACATGAAATATGAAATGATGGAACCCAGGCGGCAGCAAACAGAGTACTTCAGACATGACTGTTGTCTGTAGCGGGGAGCAGGAAAGTTCCTGGCAACATAACCCTGAAAATAACAATGAGTGGCTGAAACTGAGAAGGAAGAATCTTCCAAGGACCCTGAAATTGGATATTTTCTCAAGCCTCACCTATGACCAAAAATAAATCATGAAGAAGTGAAGATGCCAGCCTCAAGGAAACACCAGAGTTAAATTCATGCTGAAAAATCTCCTGGCATTAGGGAGCACGTCAACATTTCTGGGAGATTAAAACAAACCAAATAACAACATGGAAAAATAAAAAATCAGCGGAAAACTTTTTTTTAAAAAGAGACATCAGTGGACAATTGTTCAGCAGCAGATGACAAACAAGAGCTGTATTTTACTCGTAACTTATTATCTATACCCCTAAACTCCAGTACTGTCTCTGTAAGGTAGGTGGTTAGGATTCCCAATTTGTAGATAAGGAAACTTATCTTCAAAGTCTTCATTTGCCTTTCCACATCTTTTCTCCACCCTTCTCCAGCTGGCCCTTACCCTAGGAAACTGACATTTATGGACTACATCAATGAGCTCCTTGCCTTCTGGATTCCAGTAGGGTTTAGTCCATGGGAGCCATCGGCAGGAAGATTGGAAGATAGGAGAATGACATCTGGCTTTTTATGGCTCCAACTCCTTTCCTGCCGGAACTTGGATTGGCTGCAATCTTCCATTGAAGGTTACAGCTCCCTCCAGGCAGCTCTTTCCTACAGCAGTAACATCTCTCCAGGCTCTGTTAAATGCTTCTTCTCCTTGCCCTCAATCCCAGGCTTGCAGTGGTAATGGTTGTGCTGTCACTAGCTCTGAGATGCTTCACCATCCCTTGTGTGGCTCCCTTAGCTCTGCCTGCATCTTTGCAAATAGTCTTCTGTTTGAACTTCCTCAGTTGCCTCTTTTAAGTGTATACACTGATTACTTTGGGAGGGAACCTGACTGTTGCTGAAATGTTAAGTAACTGATACAAAGTCACACAAGCAGGGTATTAATTAAAGCAATGCCGGTTGCTATAACATGCAAACCCCTAAATCTCAGTGACTTCATTCAGGATACATTGATTTCTCACTCACCCAAGTCCAGCATGGCAGATGGCTCTCCTCCAAGTGGTCACTCAGGGAACCTAACCCCTTCGACTTTCTGGCTCTACCACGAGCAACGTATGATTTCCAAGGTGGCCCCGGTCATTGGCATCAGACCGAAAGAGGGAAAGAATATGGGGGCTTGAATAAGGAAGCGGTGTGCCCGGCCTGGAAGTGGCAGCCATCTCTACCACCTATATCCTGTCTGCCAGAGCTCAGTCACATGACTGTCCAATTACAACAGGCCCAGAGAAGCATGTCCAGGAGGATAAAAGAAAGGGTTTGGGGAAGAGCTGGTCAGAGTCTACCTCGCAGGCTCAAATACAGAGTCTTCCCATTCAACACTTAAAAGTCTTCTCGTTCATGGTATACACTGTGTATATATAAGATGTGCATCAAATAACAAGATTCAGCTCTGTGAGTTCAGAAGGCAAAAGAGGTCGAGTGAGAACAATTTGCATAATTTGGTAGATTTGGTCAAGGGAGCATCTGCTTGGGAAAGAACAAAATGGGAACAAGTGCCTCGGCCCCTCTCAGTGAGCACTTGCCTTCATAATTTAAGTGCCTCACTGTACATGATTCTCTGATTCTAGCATTTAAGGATACACGTTTTTCTACCACTCAGTCCCTATTTATTACACACACACGTATATTTATACCTTGAATCAGAAATGTTACTGTCACAGGATGATATGAACAAAAATATGCATTCTATGATTTACAATCCCTTTTAGAAATGTCAAGGGTAATTTTGATGAAGTCCCCTGTTCGCCTTATCCTCTGAATTTAGAACTTGTTCCGTGTCTCCTGAATCTCTACTCTACCCAGACTGCAGCTCCTTCTCCCCACTCGCACTTCTGTGGATTTCTCTCTCCTGCATGTGAGTTTTATAGAGTCAGCACACACCCTGTGAGAATACAGACGGTGGAATTTTTTGCCTTGCTTTGTCAATCTGCAGATTCACTACTCAATAAGTATTGATCTGTTGACATTGCCTTTTTTTCCACCTTAGAGGCATTTCCATTGATCCAGGAATTTGGAGATAGAACGTGTCTCCTGAAGTTAACTTTTTCCTACCCAAGTAACCTGAGGGACTCGTGTAAAAATAGGTTGACACAAATGTTATTTCAAGATTGAAAAACAATGTGTTTGAATCCTGCTTCAGTAAGTAAAAAGTTTCAAGGACTTACTGTACAGCACAGGGAACTCTGCTCAATATTATGTAACAACCTAAGTAGGAAAATGTATAAATGAATCACTCTGCTGTATACCTGAAACTATCAAAACATTGTTAGTCAACTATACTCCAAGGTAAATTAAAAGTTAAAAAAAAAAAAGAAGTAAATAAAAAGTTCTAAACTCCCAGCTTACTGATCACCTCTATGGCACTCTTTCTCATCACATGTTGCCCGGATGAAAAAAAAAAATATGCAGGAAAAAGAGTTCCAAGCACTATTAGATTATCATCGTAAGATTCTATTGATCTTTCATCATTCACTAAGTATGAGATACTGTGGCCATAGCAGTGAGGAAGTAGCTGTGCCTGCCCTCAAGGATGGCCCTCAAGGTCGACAGACAATGCATGCATTATCAAACAAAAAACAAGATAGATACTGAAGGCAAAAGGGGTGTAAAGGACATCAAATCAGACAATGCATGCATTATCAAACAAAAAACAAGATAGATACTGAAGGCAAAAGGGGTGTAAAGGACATCAAATCCAGGTGGCATGTTGGAAAGTGTCCTGATATGGGAGAGGGACATGGTTCTTTAGATAGGTGGTCAGAAAGGGCCCCGACTGTGACCCGTGGGAAGAGGAAAGGGGCAACGGGCAAGATAGGGGTAAGGGCTTAAGAGATACAAGCTACTATGCATAAAATAAATAAGCAACAAGGATATATTGTACAGCACAGCGAAATATAGCCATATTTTATAATAACTTTAAATGGAGTATATTCTATAAAAATATTGAATCCCTACGTTGTACCTCTGAAACTAATATAATATTGTAAATCAACTATACTTCACTTGAAAACAAGAAAAGAAAAGAAACAGTCCCAAATCGTGAGACGGAGTGGGCCAGGTGAGGAGTTAGGGGACAGTACTCCAGGCATGACGATCAGCTATTGCCATGACCTTGAGATCAGGATGGTTTGGGGAAACTCGGGGAATAACCTGAGCCTGTGGGGTTGCAACGGAAACGTTGAACATGAGGTGGAAAGGTGGCGGGGCTGTTTCCACTGCCTCTAGAGCCTGTAAGTCAGGACTTTAAGAGTTAAATTTTGTTCTAAGTGTAATAGAAAACTGTTGGGGGAGGAGAGTGAGTGGAGGAGAGTTATGATCTGTTTGGGGGGTTTTGTTTTACTTTGTTGTAAGAATCACTCCATTCTTTCTATGCAGAATAAACTTTGGGGGAATTGACAAAAGTAGAAGCAGAGAAACCAATTAGGAGATAAGAAACAATGACCTGGACTATACAGGTAGACTTGGGGGTGGTGAAAGTGGTGGCATTGAGGATACATTTCAGGATCTGCTGATGGATGTGACATGGGCTGAAAAGGAACTTGAGGACTCAGGGATAACTCTTAGGTTTGGAGCTTTGGCAATTAGCAAAAGGGGTGCCAGTAGCTGACATGGAGGACACTGGGAGGGCTGTTCCACACTAGCGGAGGGAAATCCACCACTGCCCAGCTCATTCCTTTCAAAGGGCTTCTCTGGTTCTAGTCACCAGGCATTTGATGAGTGTCTATTCAAAGGAAACGTGGGCCCTACTGTCAAAGAGTCCTAGGCTGCAAGGAGAAACTGATGCACAAACAGACCATCATGCTGAGAGAGAGAGAGCCCACGGGCGTTCTGGGAATAAAGGGAGAGACAATGAACTCAGAACGTAGACTCAAAAGGGCTTTTTGGAGGAGATGACACCTAGATAAGACTTGAAAGATAAATGAAAGCCAAAGAGGTTGGGAAGGGCAGTCCCACAGAACAGACACCATGAGCAAAAGCAGAGTGTTGGAACAGCAGGCCCGCAAAGCACACGCACGTCACCGGGACAAACTATAAAGGCAAAAGTGGAAGGTGACATATGCACTCTGTACTATCTATTTGGGTAATTCCACCATGCTTATTGTCATAAAAACTAGAACTTATCAAAAAATTGAAAACAAGTTTGTTTTAATTACTGATATTTTAAAAGATCTGTAAAAACTCTTTTCTTTCGCTGCTTAGACAAAGATTAATACCACCACGTACGTACGTGTGTACCCAGCGTACATACACCATACAGGCCCACCACACGCGCGTACACACACAGGAGTTTACCAAAACAAACAATAAAAGAAGAAATTTTCAGCAACTTCTGAGCCAAAGAAAATAGGAATAAACCATACCATGTAATATTAATTGCTGTACAGTGTGTGGGCAATAGGGTGAAACAGTGGAATCTCGGCTCTTCTTCTTGCTAGTTGTGTGGCCCCTGGGCAAGCTGGTTGATCATGCCTGTTTCCTCATTTGCCAAATGTGTTATTTGTCTCACTTTAACCTGTAAGTCTCTTGAGTAAGGGTCACCGTCTCAAGAAGATTCGTTATACTCTTAGATCTTCATGTTGTACCTTATAATGCCTTGGTTCGTTTTTGCTCAACTTGACTTCTAATCCACTTATTCTACATGGTTTGGAGAGTAAGAGTCTCGAGTAGATGACCACCTGTCCCATCCGCGTTCCCTATTAGCTGTAGTCATGGAATTACAGAGATAATCTAACCCAAGACTCTCTTTTTACCTTAGAGGAGCTAAGTAAAGCCCAGAAGAGTCAAGTGCCTTGCCCGAGGTCGTGGAGGAAGTTAATGATAAAGCTGGGACTAAAACTTAAAACTTCCAACACCCAACCCAGTGCCTCTTAGCGAATATTTACTGAGCACCTATTAATGATCCAGGGCCAGTGGATACAGAGATGATTAAAGCACAGTCCCTGCCCACAAATATTTCACTGTCTAGCAGATTTTGCTGAACCCATCAAGTGACCAGGTGCAATGTTCCCTAACCTTGTTTGAGCTTGAGTTTGAGAGGGAAGGTAAATGCGTGGTGCTTTCCCATCTTGGGCTGCAGAGAGCTGACTCCCAGCCGCTCAATATCCACAATCTGGAAACCTTCTAACCCTTAACCTGTGCCAGTTCCCAGCAGACACTGGCACGTTCACAGCTGTTTTACATAAGCCTCACGTGGAAGATGAGGATGCTTCTGTGGAAAAAAAAATGCTAAAAGTAAAAGAAATCAGAACAGTAATTTAAACCTAGTGGAAAGATATTATGTATTTAGCAAGATGTCTAGAGGTGAGTGTCCCAGGCTGGCTCAGTCGCTCTGTGACTTCTTCCAAATATCATGCTCTGTCAGATTTCACACTCCCCCGCTGCCTGGGTCCTCAGTGGCCTATAATGAAACTCTGTGACTCACTAAGCCGTGGAATTCTGCCATTTACTAGGGCTCAGAAGTCTACCAACCACTGATACTAAATTCTATCCCAAGCAGCTCTCCAGTTCAGCCGTCAGCCAAGCCGCAGAATCTGGTCATCCCAGAACCGCAGTCCACACCCCTTCTAGTTCTGAGAACTGGAGAATAGGAAAAGAATTTCAAACCCCAAATGAAGAACAGCCGACTGAGTACATCGACGTTGTGGATTCCTAGCAAATTGTCATTTGCCAAGCAACCTCTCAGGATGGCTTTAATGAAAAGGCTAAATTCTCAAAGCCAACTCTGGGTGCTCCGACTGGTGGCTTTGTCCCCTCCTCCCACATCTTCTCAGGCTCTTCCAAGAGTCTGTGCCCTGTGACTCATCTTCCTCCACATGAGTAAGAACTCCTGCAAGGGGCAAGTCAGAAGTGTCCTGACAGGAAAGTGTGGTCACCTGCCAGAGGACCTTTTCACTTTTTTCCTCTGGCTCTCCTCTGCTTCCCTTTTCTTCCTAAAGGGAAAACCTAAGGTAGGACTTCAGCTTAGTCACCCAGGGTGAGCCGTTTTGACTTGTTGACAGTAAATACTACTTCAGCCCCACTCTCTGTGACTGACATACAAGCGTGTTGTTTCAACATCGCTCTCTGAAACCTCCTCCCGAAACCTCAAGGCAGCAATACATGTTTTCAGTGTTCTAATCAGCTTGGACAGAGCATTCTGGGGCAGTGAAAGTCCATGGCTCCGGAGTCATTCAAATCAAGCTAGACTCCCCATTTTCCAGCTCTGGGATATTGGCCAAGTTATTCAATGAGCTTCTCGTTCTCTTCTGCAAAATGGGGTTGACGGCTCCCACATTATTGGATTGTTGTAAGGATTTGAAAATCTGTAAGTAAAGGGCTTACACCTATAAGGGTTCCTGGGACATAGTAAGTAATATTTTAAAATGCCTTACATAGAAATGTGTGTAGACTATGTGCATGGGTCTGTGTATAGACATATATATTCACTCACTCATTCACTCATATATACATTCAGCAAGGACATCCTGCCACTAAATGCCCAGACTTAACTGAGGTACTGGATATATAAACATTGAATAAAATCAATAAAGTTCAATCTCCTGTTCTAGAGTGGAGACAGACAATAAACAAATAAACATATATGTTGACAGGTGCCAATATAAGCTGTGAAGAAGAATAAAGTGTGGAAAGGCAGTAGCAAGTGCTGAAGGGGCTAAGGTATTAATTTAGATAGAGTGGCCAGAGGAGGTCTCTCTGAGAAGGGGACATTTGCATGGAGACTTGAAAGAAAGGAGGGAGGGAGCCCTGCGGCTGTGGGGGAGGCGCCTTCCAGACAGAGGGAAGAGCAGGTGCAAAGGCCAAGGGGTGGGGAGCCACCTGGCCTGGAGAGTTAGTACGGTAAGGAGGACAAGAGAAAGCAAGGGGGCCAGTGAAAGAGGTTCGGAGAGGTAGCTGCGGACAGCTCACGCGGGACTTTGTAGGCCAGATGGACATGTGTGGACAGAGGTCTGTCATGCTCTGAGTTATGTTTTTAAGGACTCACTCTGGCTGCTCTGTGGAGAAGAGACTAAAGGGTCAAGTACAGGAGTGAGAGGAAAAGTTAGTAAGGCCCCACCCACAATGCAGCTGGGAAACGGTAGCTGCCTGCACTAAAGTGGTCATGAGAGGAGTCTTGAGAGGGCATTGATTAATGATAACTGTTGAAGTCAGAGCTGACAGACGTTGCCATTGGGACAGGCATGACTGGGAGAGAAAGAAGTCAAAGATGGCCGTGAGGATTTTGAACTGAGAAACTCCTAGAATGGAACTACTGTTTACTGAGATTGGAAAGACTACAGGAGAAGTAGTTTGGGGGGAGAAATCAAGAGTTCACTCATCCACTATACCTGCTATGGAGGCTCTCTCTTGATCCGGGCATCATGCTAAGCACTGGGAATACAGTGATGACTAGACTAAAATAAGCTTCATACTCATGAAACTCAAGGAGCAAAAACCAGACAACATTGACTGAGCTCTTACCAAGAGTCAGGCACCGTGCTAAGTATTTTTCATTTAATGAAACTGACTGTCTGGTGGGGGAGACAGCCATTAAACAAATAATTACTCAACTACTTACTTAATTACCAGTGGAGAAGTACAGGGCATGTCCCTAGATGTAATCTCGGAGAACTGCCCCTCAAGCTTCTTAGGGAAGGTTATATTGGGCTGGAGCAGAGGATAGCTATTTTCAAGGACTGGCCATCATGGCAAGACTCAGATTTGAGGCCACCCATTATGCTGCAGGCCCATTACCTACTCACTATCCCTGGAAGAGGAGCCCTGAATCCAAGCATTCCATGCTCAGATCCACTCTCATACCTCTGCTAGGGGCCATTTCCTGGCATGACCAGCCATCCTCTCTCCTCCCTGACTCCCTATCCCAATGGGCCTATCCAATAGGAAATATCTCAACTCTAGACTGTAGGGACCTCATCCTCTGACCACCACACTTCTGCAAAAACCCTATTTCCAGTCTCCAATTTACCTCTCCAACCCCATTTGGATGTATTCCATTCAGCATCTGATCATGGCTCACCTCGTACAATTCTGAAATATGTCTTATTAATGTGTATTTAGTGTACTAGTACTTATTAGCACTGAGTTAGCTCATTAGCATATTAGTGCTTATTTCCCAGCAAGACTGCAAACTCCTTCAAGACAAGGACGATCCCTTGTTCTGCTTTTTGTATCCCCAAAAAGACATAGCACAGTACTTGACATTGAGATCATCTGAGAGACTGTGAACTGAAGACCTCGCTTGACATCATCTAAAGGAAGATGTTTGGAAACAAAGTCACATCAGTACCCAGAGTTCAGCCTGACACAGTCTAATCATTGTGCCCATGAACCCTAGAGGCAAACTAGAAAGTCAGTTTATTCATTTCCAACGGGAAAAATAAATAGACCAAAATGTTCAGGCTGGCCAATCTGAGTTGGTATGATTCCTTCCCTGGAGCCAAACCACAGGGCAGTTAAGTCATGATCGGAAACCATTTTATCTTATCTATTATTTTATTTTATTCTATTTTATTTTATTTTATTTTATTTTATTTTATTTTATTTTATTGTTATGAAAAGTCATTTTTGCAGGAACCAGGAAATAACAAGTCCTTACAATATAGTATAGTTTCTGTAAGAGGAATCATGGCAGCACAAACTGCCATTTATAACTAATGGACTTATTTCTCCAACCTGGGTAACCTTTGACATTTCCCATGTATTTTACGGAATCCAGATTTCTGCTAACTGGAATTGATTTATGACCCCCTAGAGCTTATCAGATTAGTCTCTTTAAGCTGAAAAACATTCTCAGTAAACAATGCTGAACAGACAGTGAGGCTCTCCCTGTACTGTGTATAACCTAAAGGGGCTAATTTAGGTTTCTCTTTTCTTTCAGGCAGATTTAGGGAGGAAATCTACCACTATATTGATTTCTGACTCAAGAAGGAGAAACCGAGGACCTGTGTATTCTAAAAACAGTCTTTATTCCTGTCCTATATAAGGAGGGAGACGCAAGAGGGAGGAGATATGGGGATATATGTATATGGATAGCTGATTCACGTTGTTATAAAGCAGAAACTAACACACCGTTGTAAAGCGATTATACTCCAATAAAGATGTTTAAAAACAATAATAAATAAATAAATAATAAAAAAGAGTGGGAAAGAAACCAGTTTTTATCTATAGATAACGATGTTTCACATACCTAGTTTCAGAGATGAGTGGAAATACCTTATCATCAGCAACATCAAGAAACATTAGAAGCATTTAGAAACCATGGTGATTTCAGATAGGCCACAAGAAAGCAAAGTTTCAACCCAAAAAGTCTGTACTGAGCGTCTAGAACTGTTCACAGTCAATCTCTCTTTTCTGCATAGTCCTTCACAATTGAGAAAGTGCTTTCACAAAGATTTGGCAGGAAAAGAAAACTCGCATTCAGGAGCCAGGTTTCATGTTTAGGCTTTTTTTTTTTTTTTTTTTTTTTTGCGGTCCGCGGCCCTCTCACCGCTGTGGCCTCTCCCGTTGCGGAGCACAGGCTCCGGACGCGCAGGCTCAGCGGCCACGGCTCACGGGCCCGGCCGCTCCGCGGCACGTGGGATCTTCCCGGACCGGGGCGCGAACCCGCGTCCCCTGCATAGGCAGGCGGACTCCCAACCACTGCGCCACCAGGGAAGCCCCATGTTTAGGCTTTTAATGTGTTAACACATATGCTCCCTGCGAGGACCCTGTGCACTCTGAGCTTCCTGTTACCGACGAAGAAACCAACAGTGAAGTTGGCTGAGTTGCTTACTGTCAACAAGTCCGAAGGGACAGAGTCAACAGTTGACATCAGAGTTCGGGCCCCGACGACCAGGCTTCTCCCACAGCCCCATTCTGCACCACTTAGTGGGGAAAGCCACTCAGAGATCTGAGTTTATCTCTGCTGGGGCTGTGCTTTCCAAACTGGCTGCACATCAGAATCACTTTAGAAGCTTCTCAGACACAGATTTCTAAGCCTCACCTCAGAGGTTTTGATCCCATGGGTGTGGCGTGGGCCCCAGCGTCTGGGCTTTTGCTTCCAGGCCAGACCAGTCCCAGGGTCAGCAATGGGTAGCTGTGGGTCCTCCAGGTTCCTGCCTTCATATGAAGCGCCCCGAGGTAACAGGTACGAAATACTCTGGTTCATGGCCCAAGGGTGCATATCTGGCCCAATTCAAGAGAATAACACTTTGGGTGGTTAACATACTCTGGTTCGTTTGATAGGCAGTCCATGAAATCGGGGTCAAGGGCAACCTCACCGATCTTGCCATGCACAGAGAGACTTGAATCTAGACACCTAACCTCTCCGAGCCTCAGTGCCTCCATCAATAAAAGTGGCTTTATAGTAACCACTCTTTAAGGCTATAATGAGGTTCAAATAAGATAACCCATATATTAAGGTTAATAGCCAACATTTATCAGAGCTAGAAGTTAAGGGCACAGGCTCTGCAACCAGACTGTCTAGATTCACCCCAAAGCTTCCTCTCAGTGACTGTGTCAGCTCAGAGGAGTTAGTTAGCTCTCTGTGCTTTTGTGTCATTAGCTGTAAAATGGGGAACGATAGTCCTAGTACCAACTCAGAGATTGTTTGAAGAACCAAATGAATTAACATATAAAACGCTTAATTCAGACCCTGGCTTAATGTTAATAAGAAATTAATAAATGTTAACTAGTATGTATGCAAGACACATGCATTCTCATTTAATATTCACCAACGCTTTTGAGATAGTTGCTATCAGTTTCTCCATTTTACAGATGATAAAACTGAGTCATAGCACCTTGACCCAGACCTTACAGCCAGCAAATGGTGGTACTGAACTCAAGCAGGTTCCAGAACTCGGAAACACTATGTAATATTGCTTCCCAATACAACCCAAACCCTTGTGACAGTAACTCGTAATGCACAGACCTATCTCTCGTTCTGGCTGTAGGTTTCTGAAAAGGTAGAAACAAGTCACATTGTACCCCCTGCCATTTGTACAGAGTCCAACTCATGTTAGAAGATAAGCCCCGAAACAGCTAGAAAGATGGGAAAAAGGAGTAGCAACTGTATTGTGGCAGACATTTAAAAACTTCTGGAGGGCTTCCCTGGTGGCGCAGTGGTTGAGAGTCCACCTGCCGATTTAGCTCTCTGTGCTTTTGTGTCATTAGCTGTAAAATGGGGAACGATAGTCCTAGTACCAACTCAGAGATTGTTTGAAGAACCAAATGAATTAACATATAAAACGCTTAATTCAGACCCTGGCTTAATGTTAATAAGAAATTAATAAATGTTAACTAGTATGTATGCAAGACACATGCATTCTCATTTAATATTCACCAACGCTTTTGAGATAGTTGCTATCAGTTTCTCCATTTTACAGATGATAAAACTGAGTCATAGCACCTTGACCCAGACCTTACAGCCAGCAAATGGTGGTACTGAACTCAAGCAGGTTCCAGAACTCGGAAACACTATGTAATATTGCTTCCCAATACAACCCAAACCCTTGTGACAGTAACTCGTAATGCACAGACCTATCTCTCGTTCTGGCTGTAGGTTTCTGAAAAGGTAGAAACAAGTCACATTGTACCCCCTGCCATTTGTACAGAGTCCAACTCATGTTAGAAGATAAGCCCCGAAACAGCTAGAAAGATGGGAAAAAGGAGTAGCAACTGTATTGTGGCAGACATTTAAAAACTTCTGGAGACACAGAGGAGCACTTCACCAGTCGTGGGCCTGTGCGTGCACATTTCCTTGACAACATTTCTTCTCCAGTCAAAGCTTAAAAGTGTTTCCACAGAGCTCTGCTAAGGAAGAGCGTGCTATGGTTTACACTCTGCTGCTAAAGGCTGCTAATAAATGCGACTCTTTATGGAAGCGAGGTCTCTTCTTTTAATGGGCGTATAGTTGCTTTACAATGCTGTGTTAGTTTCTGCTGTACAGCAAAGTGAATCAGCCACATGTATACATATATCCCCTCCTTTTTAGATTTCCTTCCCATTTAGGTCACCACAGAGCACTGAGAAGAGTTCCCTGTGCTATACAGCAGGTTCTCATTAGTTATATCTGTTTTATACCTAGTAGTGTATATATGTCAATCCCAATCTCCCAATCCATGCTACCTCTCCTTCCTCCCTTGGTATCCATACGTTTGTCCTCAACGTCTGTGTCTCTCTATTTCTGCTTTGTAAATAAGTTCATCTATACCATTTTTCTAGATTCCACATGTATGCATTAATATACGAAATTTGTTTTCCTCTTTCTGACTTACTTCACTCTCTATGACAGTCTCTAGGTCCATCCACATCTCTACATGGAAGAGAGGTCTTAATCCACACAACTGAGTCTCATGTGAAGGAATGCTGACATTTTGGTACATCTACAAGGGTCTTCTTAGTCTTAGAACAGTCTGTTATAGGCAGAAGGGACCTTTCAGCCCTACGGCTCATAGAGTCTAACCCATTACCAGGAAACTGAAGCTCAGAGACAGATCTCTATGTAACACGGTGGCCAGGTGGTCGAGCACATGCTCAGCCTTGTCTCTGGGCCTCCAGCTCCAGGCTCCTGAATCTCAGGAAGGAAGATTCTCACGCTGCCCTTACAAACCATAGCACCTTCACTGGCTCCATCTAAAACTGGCCCTTCCTCCCACCGTTGCTTTTACATTCTGATGTTTCCAATTCGGAGAGATTTCTTGGAAACAGAGACAGCCCTTCCAGTAAGCATACATAACAGAGCTGTGATGGCAGAGAGCAGGGCCTGGTGGAAACAAAATCCAGACATGTAAAATTTGACACCTGAACCGACATAAGTGCCCGACACTCCCTCTCAGTTCCCACTCCCTGCCTCACCCCACCTGCAGCGTGTCCACAATTTTATCTGGGAGAGGGGACCACAACCAGTACTCGTCGCCGGGAGCCAAATCCCTGGCAGCAGCCTTGCTTTTAAAAGGGAGAGATGAAAAAATTATCAGTACCTATGGGGATTTCTAACACATTAGGAGGGCCCCCCAAAACTCTACACCAAGTATAATATTTTTATTTTTCTTTAAGAGCTTTCTTAATTGGTTCCATGCAAAAGGCTTGCAGGTAATGAGTTTTAAATAAATAATAATTATATTCCACCATCCTGTCTAGCCAAAAAGTCAATGTCTTTTGACCTGACTTAGTTAAGCATGGGGATAGGAAAGAGGCCTATATGAGAAATGTGGGCCTCACTGCCAAAGGCAGGACCTCCAGGCTTGGGCTCAGACATAACCAACTCTGACTTAGACGCTCAAGTCTGTGTCAGTGATTTTGTGCCAAACCCTGTGCTAGGTATTGGTGAGAGAGAGATGATGAGTTATATATGAGGATGCTAAGAATAATTAAAATGGGAAACATATTTGGGTGAAGCCTTTTTGAGACACTGCAGTTCCAAGAACAAGGCATTCTTGGCCTCCAGTTTTTCCACATGTAGATCTCTGGTCCAGAATGCGCTCCTTCTTTTCCTATTTTGGACATGGTCATTAGGGCTCTTCAGCAGTTTTCTCATTCCCTTTCTTTCCGGCATATGGTAATATTGCACCTCCCCATCCACTTGAACTCAGTCATGGCCATGGAATTTGATTTGGTCAATGATGTATAAGTGAAAGCAATGTTTCTTCCTTCATGCAGAAGCCATGAGACCCAATGTTTATTTTTGTCTCACTCTCTCGCTTCTTCTTGCCACTTTCCAGATGGTAAATTCTCCATTGGCCCGGGTTCTGGAGTAAAGAGACTTGAAGTAAAATTGTCAAATAATTGACAAATTGACAAATTGACAAATTGACAAATTGACAATTGACAAATTGTGGACCTACCACAGAAAGAAAGAAACATTAGTCTATCTTTAATAAAACTTAAATCTTCCAAGATCTAGGAGATGTTTGTTACACAGCATAACATAGTCTAGAATGACTGTTAGATGCCCACTCCACCCATTCCCATTTACTTGGCCAGGAGCCAAGGGATGCAAGTGGCGTCTAGAAGCCGGCAAAGGCAAGGAGGCGGATTCTCTCCTCAATCCTCCAGAAGGAACACAGTCTTGCGGACACATTAATTTTAGCTCAGTGAAGCTGATTTTGGATATCTGACCTCTAGAACTTTAAAAATAATAAATTTGTATAGTTTTAAGCTACTAAATTTCTAGCAGCAACAGGAAACTAATATACTAGGGTTACCACAAAAAATACAGGGTGCCCAGTTAGATTTGAATTTCAGAAAAACAACAAATGATTTTTTTAGTATAAATGTGTTCGATGCAATATTTGTGTGTCTTGTACTTTCATTTGCTAAATGTGGCCTACCTGACCAACCTAATCCCTCCTCACCTAGCCCCTGAGTCTGCACCATCCCTCTCTCTCCCCATCTGCTCAGCCTAACATTATTATTATACCTGTCACTCCAGGGTCAGTCTATGACTCAACAGACTGAAATTGTTAAGACCTCAGACAAATAGCTCTGGGGGAAAGTTATTATTCTATATCATTGCCTATCAATTATTTATAGTTTATAATGCAATGCCATTTGTAATGGGTAATATGTTTTTCTATTGTGTCATAATATCATCCGACTCATCAGAACAACCATTTGTGAGACAGATTGGCCTGGTACAAACAGCAATGCCTTTTTTTTTTTAACAAGCTGTATGCATTTTTGAATCTGAAAATCATTGCTATTTTAGATAAGAGGAAACTCTTCTTTGAATTCAAAGAGAAGGATAGAAGCCACCTTTTCTGATAAATTCATTTCCTAAGAAACAGGGCAGGAGCTAAGGTGAGGCAAATGTGGTACCTAGGGCACCAGATTTAAGGAAGCTCTCGCTTGTAGGTGCTGACATTGTACTTGCATGACCCAGGGAGTGAGTGCTTCCTTAAATTTGGCATCTTGTAGCCTCACTTGCCTCTCTCTAGTCCTAGCTCTGCTAGAAACCTCACGTCAAGGCATCAACAAAAAACAGAGCTTGTCTGGCCTATTAATCTGGCCTAGAAGAAACTGAATCCCAGAAAGATATAAACAGGCAAAAATCTACTTATCTGAGTGACTACAGAGGCCACCCCAGCATCTTTGCATCCATCCCCCACTGGGTTACAGCCAAAAGGTTGAGCTTGGCACCTCACTTCCAGCTCCAGGATCAGGTCCTGTCCCGACTCGATTAAGCAAATCAGTGTAATTCCCTATCTCTAGCCTCAGTGATTAGGTACTTAACTCAGACCTAAGCCAGTCAACAGATGGTCTGCCCCTGGCCACAGTGGTTAGCTCCAGAGTACGCACATGGTCAGAGTGAAACCCATGCATTTTGAACCATGGATAGAGAAACAGATTCCTCCAGAGGGTATGGAATAAAAATGAAAAGCCTGGAACGGCTGCAACCATTTTATTACTATGAGGAAAGCCAGCATGAGAATGAAGCTGTCACAGATGGAAGGGCAAAGGTGAAATAATCATAGGAAGGATGCCAGAATCTCCATCAAATCTCACCTAAAGGACCTGCTACCTCTGGACTCTTCTGTTATATGCACAAATGCATGCTGATTTGTATTTAATCCAGTCTGCATTAGAATATTCTGTCAATTGCAAGAGAGAGCTTCCTAACTGGACAATGACCTTGGAAAAGCAAAACTCTGTAGCAGCACTCTCCAATGGAACATTCTGCAGTGATGAAAATGTTCTATATCTGCATTACCCAATAGCCACTAGCTACATGTGACTAGTGGCTACCATATTGGACAGTGCAGTTCTAGCAGCTTCCTTTCCTTCATTTCTGTTGTTGCCTCCTCCAGAAAGTCTCTCCTGATCCTCTCTTTCCTCCAGAGCTGGGTTAGGGTCACACCTTCTGTGATCCCATAATAACTGGGCATGCGTCTAACACTGCAATTACCTCTCTTCGAATAATTATCTCTTACTATACCTGTATCCCTTCTTTGGTTGAGATTTTTGAAGGCAAGGTCTTTTCCTATGCTGCAGTGTCTAGCAGGGGCATCGCACATTATAACTGCTGAATTGGGTGAGATCACATGTGGTCCAAATGAGTATTAGATGCCAAAAGGCTTGGTAGCTTGCAAGACTTTAAGGAAACATAAAAATGCTTGCTATCATTATTATTGTTAAAATTCATGGTTATTACCCTTGATCTACTCATCCATTTGCCAAGGAGATATGAGTAATGGTTCTTCAGTGACTATAGAAACCCTAATTTGCTCAGATCTGTGACATCTGTGACTCTTGATTTCAGGCCTACTAGCTTTTTACCCCACTGCTGCCCTGACTTTCTAACTCAACAAGGAGACTATTTCCCTAATCCTCTGGGTTGAGCCTCTTGCTCTGCCATCTGCAAACCAGGGGGTAATGGAAAAGGAATCAAGTAGATGATGCAGAATTGAAGTTAAAACCAATGAGACTGCCAGGTTGTAGAGTATGGATCTGGTGTGCTGAGAAGCCTTCTCCACAAGATATGCATCCTAATCCAGGGCCTTTAAATCTGGGAGATTCACCCATCCATTCAGTCCTTCAACAGATGTCTATTCAGTTCTTTAAAATTGTCAAGCATGTTACTAGGTTCTGGGTTCTATCATTGAAAAAGAAAAAATCTCGTTCATAATGAAGCTCACATATAATAGGGGAGACAGATTAAAAGAATATGCAAATAAATATATAACTTGTATACAGTTTTCATCTTTTCTGGAAGTGACTGGTATTCTTATAAGAAGAAGGAAATTTGGACACAGAGACGTAGGCACACAAGAAGAAGTCTATGTGAAGACCAAAGTAGAGACTGAAGTAATACATCTATTAGCCAAAGAACACTAAGGATTGTGAAAAACCGCCGAAAGCTAAGAGGAGGTGAAAAGGCGTTCTCCACTAGCGCCTTCAGAAACAGCATAGCCTGTCAATACCTTGATTTCAGACTTCTAACCTCTAGAACTGGGAATAAACTTTTGTTGTTTTAAGACATCCAGTTTGTGGTACTTTGTTACTGCAGCCCTAGGAAACTAGATCAGTGGTCTCGGGGTTTTATTCTAGGTGTACAGGAAAGTGAGCAGTAGAGCTTTAAGCAGGAAGTAACATGATGTTATGTGTAATTTTAGGTGGGCTACTTTGGTTGCTGTGTGGAGAATAAGCTTTAGGATTTCAGAGGAGAATCAAGGTGATCCGTTAGGCTACTACGGTGGCCCAGGAAAACAAAACAACTCATAATGGTGACAAAGTTCAGGATGGTGGCTGTTGAAATGATGGAACCTTATTAGATTTGGAATGATAAATATGAATCGTTTGTTTTCCTTTGTCCTGGCTCTCACTCCTTGGTTCATTTGAACTCAGCCCAGATAAGATCCTGGGCCTGCCTACATCCTCAGGTATCCTCTGTACCTTGACAATAGATCTCCTCTCCTTTCTTTCTAAGGAATAACATGTATGCACCCTCTGGGGGTTCCCAGTTCTTTCCATCAGGATAAAATTCCCTCCTAGCTGGGCCCACTGTTAGAGCCAGGATCAGACAAAAATTAGGACATCCAAGTCACCTCCCCCCTCTTGGTCTGTTTCTCCTGTGCAAAATGAAAGATTGCACAGGATAAACTTTGGTGTCCTTTCCAATTTAACATTTTATAATTATAGCCTAAGGGTTTGTGGAATAAAAAGATAAGGAAAAGGAGAAAGAGGAGGAAGAAGAGGAGGAGGAGGAGGAAGAAGAGGAGGAGGAGGAGGAGGAAGCAGCAGCAGCTATTTCATGAGGCCAAGATGAAAATTCCTCACCACAATAAATACCATTGCTTGAGGCTTTAGAAACTGGCAAAATGAAGCAATCCTAGCATGTAAACCCACAGGTTTAGGCTCAGAGCACCATCTTCCACCCACCTCACTACTGATCCCCACTCGTATCTCAAAGGACAGCAAAGATGCTCCCTAACAAGTCAGTCAGAAGCCAGCTGTCTATTCTTTGCCTGGTTAATCTGAGCGTAATCTAGGCTCTGGTCTCTGTGGAAAGGGTTTGTCTTCTGGTCTGTTTCTGCCTGCCTGGTCCGGAAGCACAATCAGAAGTAATCTCAAGTATCCCCTCAACCTTCAGTGGGACCTCATGCATCTTAAGAAGCAGTCACCCGGGTGGCCAGGCAGCCTGTTTCGCACCAATGTCCTTATTCCCAGGGCCCAGCCTGAATGTCAATGGCCCCAACCCCGCTACTGGCTTTCTGCTTCCCTCATTACCATGAGTTTCTCATCTCTCCTAGTGTTCAGGAAAATATCATTTCCATTTTCAGGAGAAACAACTCTGCCTTACACTAGAGAATTTGCCAGGCATTGATTTTTATTATTGCTGCAAATTTTTTATTGTATTCACTTTATGCAGGCTTTTAAAAAACCTTTATTTATGCAGCTGGAATTGGGGGAATTTTCTCACTAAGAGGGTAGGTAGAGATTGCAGAAAAATAAAAATTTCAAAGATTCAAATCTATTCCAAGATGGGCTTATATTCTAGAAAAAATAGAATGTATCCCTAGAAAGACTTGATGGAGAAATGATTACAAATGAGAAAACTCCCTCAGAAGTCCGGAGCCTGTGCTCCGCCACGGGAGAGGCCACAACAGTGAGAGGCCCGCGTACCGCAAAAAAAAAAAAAAAAGAAGAAAGAGACAAGAAATAATATCATCCTGGTCATTCAGGTTGGGCTCTAGGAAGGACACAAGTGCAGAGCAGACTGCCCCGGGGCCACCAACCTTGTTGTTCCTTAAGACACATAAGTTCTCCAATGAAAGCTGAGGAAAAACATGAAATCGCTTCTGAACGTGCCTCGGGACAGGGCAGTGTAGATCATAATGACAGAGACAAAAGACCTGCTGCACATCTCCCATGCATTGTCCCAAATGAGCCTCACAATCGTCCTCCAGGGAAGGGTAGGCAACCTCATTTTATTTTATTTATTTATTTTTCTGATTAAAGTGTTTATTTTTACATATAAATGATTAGGATAATCAAAATTCTTATTTTTTTATACAGCAGGTTCTTATTAGTTATCCATTTTATACATATTGGTGTCTACACGTCAATCACAATCCCCCAATTCGTCCCACCCCCTCCCACCCACCTTCCCTCCTTGGTGTCCATATGTTTGTTCTCTACATCTGTGTCTCTATTTCTGCCTTGCAAACTGGCAACCTCATTTTAGAGCTGAGGAAACAGGCTGAGTATCAGCCCAAGCCACCAAGCCTGAAACTGACCGGAGCGAGATTTTCTTATTATTTTCTACCTAGTCCTTCTCTCTTTATGATGCAGGACTGCTTTCTGATTGGGAATATACCAAGTTCAAGGTACCCATATAATCCATATAGCATTCATAATAGAAATAATAACATTGTGCATATGAGGAAACTGTTAGATACCCTACAAACACGTCCACACTTATCTTCCCATTTGATTCTCACAATAATCTTGTGGGGTATTAATAAAGAAATCGAGGCTTACATTTCATGTAACGTGTCAGATGGCCAAGAATCCACAGCCCTAGGGCTGCTCTGGGGTCAAGCAAAGTTGGTTTCAAGTCCTAACTGTCACTTTCAAACGCTGTGACCTCAGGAAAGATGCATATTTTCTCTACATCTCAGTTTTTACATCTGATAATTAGAGGAAAAGAGGACCCGCCTCATAGGGAAGTTGATTCGTTCGCTTTCAGCATCTACTATGTTCCAAGCTCTGGGGACACAGTAATAAAACAAAGATCCCTGCCCTAGTGGGGTTATGTTCTAGTGGCGGAGGGGGGGTGCATAAAATAAAATACGTTGTGTATGAAGGTAATAAGTGCTAAGGAGGATAAAATAAGGAAAGAGAGTTGGAAGTATTGGGGTAAGGGATTCAGTTCAAGACAAGATAGCCATAGAACACATCGCTGAGAAAATGAGATTTAGTCAAGATCTCAAAAGGCCAATGGATCAAACCTTGTAAATAACTGGAAGAAGAGCTCTCCAGGCAGAGGGAACAGCAGGTGCAAAAAAGCCTGAGGCAAGAGCATGGAAGAGTGCCTTCATGATCCAGGAACAGGGAGTCCACGTGGCTGCACTGGGGTGAGCAAGGGAGGAAAAAAGTAGGAGAGAAGATCAGAGATATAACTGGAGATCCAGAGGGCGGGGCATAAATTATGTCATGTTTTATGGGGTCATTATAAAGACTTAGATTTTTTTCATCTAAAAGTAATTGGGAGCCACTGGGGGCTTTCACCAGAGAAGTGCTATAATCTGACTTCAGTTGACCAGGATCATTCTAGCTACTGTGTTCAGACTAGAGTGGAGGGGCCAGGAGTAGAAACAGGACAGCCAGTGAGGAGGCTACTATGGGTAGCCGAAAAGAGAGGATGGTGGCTTGGACCAAAGTGGTGATGATGGAGGTGGAAAAAAATGGCAAGAATGCATATTTATTTTGAAAGAGATCCAACAGGATTTGCTGATAGATTGTATGTGGGGTATGAAAGGAGTCAAGAATGGAACTTCACCATTTCCTGGTCTGAGTCACTAGAAGGAAAGGGTTGCCTTTCACTGAGAAGGGAAGAGCAGCTCTGGAGAGTAAGGATGAATTGAGATATGAATGTACATTTTCTCCAGGCACAGTGTCTGGCGCACAACATGTGTTCCATAGCAGTTAGATATTATTAACAGTCTTGAATCTGCCCCAGCTGGTTAAATATTTCTGCCGACCTTTGCCCTACATCTAAGCATTCTCAGAAAATACATGGACAGGCGATTTTCAACCAGTGAACTACAGAATCTTGGCAGCACAGTGGTTTTCAAAGCACATTGGCCGCCCAAAGCCCCTTTGACCCGTCAGGTATGCACTAAGCTCACCACCAGTGCATCTTTGCACGTGCTGCTCTCTCTTCACTCCCACCTTCTTTCCTCCCAGCTTCTCCATCAAGGCAAAGACAGGGGATGTGAACAAAGGCAAGGGTTGGAAGTCAGTGCAGACTCGGGCTTTGGTTTTTTTCAGAGGACATCCCTTAGTGCTCGAAGAAAATCTAGCCCAGCCTCCCAGCATTACCAGAGGAAGCTGAGGACTAGAAAGGTGACATGGCTTGCAGCTTTCTCATCTGTAAGATGAGAGAATTGCACGAAGTAATTTCTAAGGTTCCTCCCAACTCATGCTTTGAGTTCCTTGGCAAATGCAGGGTACGATGGAAGGCAATTATAATAATAACCAAAAACTCAAGAGTCATCTTGATTCTTCTTTCCCTCATCACCCACGTCTAAGCTACCAGCAAATTTTGCTGACTTAACTGCCAAAATATGTCCCTTTCTGTCCTGCTCTGTCCAGGGCTAAGCCATCATCTCAGTACAAGCCATCACCGTCTCTCAGTGAACAGCTACAGTTGTTTCTAACTGGTTTCTTCACTGTCACTTCTAGGCCTCCTACTACCCATATGCATGTGACAGCTTGCATGATTTATTTACAGTTTGAACCAGATACATTTACTTCCCACCAATGATTTCCTATTATGCCTTACCTGGTCCTATCAAGCCCTGCACGATCCATCCCCCGCCTCCCTCTTTGACGGGTTCTTGCACTGCTGTCTCCCTCACTCACTAAGCTCTAGCCTCTCTGGCCTTCTATCTGTGTCTTTAATATGCCAGGCTTCCTCTTCCCTGTTGTAGTCAGGCTTCTAAGATGTCCCCAGTGATCCCCCCCTACCCTCATATTCATGCCCTTGTGTAATCCTCTTCCCTCGTGTGTAGTCTGGACCTGGTGACTTTCTTCTAAAGAACAGAACAAGGCAAAGGTGATGAGATGCCACAACCAGGATTGGGTTACGAAAGACTGTAACTTCCATCTTGCTAGCTCTCTCTCTCTCTCTCTCTCTCTCTCTCTCTTCCCTCACTTAGTGACTCTCAAGAAGCAAGCTGCCACGTTGTGAGTTGCCCCATGGAGAGTCCATGTGGCTCTGGATGAAGGCCACCCTTCATCCAGAGCCAACAGCCAACAATGAACCGAGGTCCTCAGTCCAACAGCCCAGGAGAATGCAGATTGTGCCAACAACCATGCAAGTTAGCTTGGAAGTAGATCAGTTCCCAGTTCAACCATACGATGACTACAGCCCTGGCCAACACCTTAATTGTAGCTTGGTAAGGGGCCCTGAGCCACAGGATCCAGATAAACCAGGCCCAGATTCCAGACCCATAAAAACTGCGAGATAATAAATGTTTATTGCTTTAACCATGAAGTTATGGAGCAATGTGTTACACGGCAATAAATAACTAAGACACCAACTCAGAGCATTTGCTTTTGCTGTTCCATCAGCTAGGAATTCTCTTTTCACCCAGATCTTCCAATCCTGGCTTCATTGTTCAGACTTTTAGCTCAGATGACGCCTTTTCAGAATTCTTTCCCTGGCTGTCCCAATACTTAGCCCATTACTCGATTTTATTATATTTATCCACTGTCAACTAGCTGTAAAATTTTATTTATTTACTGGTATGTCTGTTTTCCCCATCATAATAAAAACTCCATGAGTAGAGGAACCACCTGATATGTCCACAGCTGAATCCCAGCTCCTAAAACAGAGCCTGACACTTAATGCCCTATCAATAAGTATGTGTTCAATAAATCAATGAATGAATGAATGATGAAGGAAAAGGAGTTGTGAAAGAAAGATGGAGGGAATGAAGAAGCACTAAAACATGATATTTTAAAGCTCTTGGCCAACCGGCCAGTATTTGTTCTCACGATTCATCCCATCTGTCTGCTCAAGACATTTAAATTTTGAAGGATCCCAGCATTGTTTGCTTGTTTCAAAAACTCACCCCACCACTTTAATTTCCCTACTTGAGTTTCCTGCAGATTTCAGCTGAATTTTAGGGTGACAAAAACCCACATCCTCTTCCTTCTGGCTTCCCCTCTCTCTTTTCCTCCTCCATAACTCACCAACCAGTTTCAACATATCTCCCCTTTTAAGCAAAGAATGTTTAAAAGATTGTAAAGCTTATTGAACTCTTACCACACCACATTTATGTTAGTTAAGCACCAATGACTCAAAAACAGATTAGTCTTTTCCGAAATTCATGTGGTTTTACAAATTAGGGAGAAAGTTCTAGGCTCGGAGTAAATTGCCAAGTTGTAAAACCTTGCTATGCACCTTCTGAAAGGCTCCGTTTTCTTCCTTCCTACTCACATTTAGTCTGTAGCTTGAGGCAATGGAGTGAACTAAATCCACATATCCTCACAGGAAACGGAGAACAAAAATCATCCATTTTTTAAGGGTATCTTGGAGGAAAAAAAACTTGGGGTATTTTTGTTTATTCTTGAATGTAAATTGCAAATGAGAACATGCATCCCTTAAACAGAAAAAACATCTGAAACACATCTGGCAAAAGGCAAAGACTATCAAAATGGGTCAACAAAGCCAAATCCTCACTTTGCCATTTCTGAGATACATACTTATAACAAAATACACAAAATACAGTCAAGGATATTTATCATGCGGTATTCATATTAACATAAAATTGGATCTGGTCAAAGTGACCAACAAAAAAGAATTGTTTAAGTACATTTTGTTATACTGACATGATAGAATATTATATACCCAATAAAAGTCATTCTCAAAGATTTAAGGAAAATGCTCCTGATACCTTGGTAAGTGAACGTATTCAAAGTAGAGCATATAAACTGAGCCTTGTTTTTATGTGCTTATACCTTGTAAAGTAAATTTTGTTTTTACTTACTCTCTTCTCACCCTCCCCCCGCTTTCTATATCCTGTCCTACTAGTCCCTCCATTGCCCTCTGAGGGGAATCCCATTCTTCCCAGGCATGATTTCTGGCATTTTTGTGAGACAACATCAGGAGAAAACATAGAGAAAGACTGGGATGAAAATGTAGGGAAACGTTAGATATATTTCATTCTTTCTGGATACGGTTGCAGGTACTTCTCTTGTTGAGGTTCCAGGTAATGAGCAAAGAAAAGAGAAAAGTAAAAAGGATGCCAGAGAAACTGCATCAGACTGTATAAAAACCAGCTGCAAAGAGAAGTAGACAGGGATGTGGGAGAATCTATAAGTTGCTATGTAGATTTGGGGTATGGAAAAATAGGAGAAGAATAGAAATGAAGGTTAAGGAAGTTTCACTGTGGGTTTTGAGTTGAAACCAGTTTAACACTATTTGAGAACCAGAGGTAAATCCTGTATTTTCCCTAATAATTATCTGTAGCTAATGGAATGGTGATTCTTTGAGTATGACATGAATTGAGACTGGACCACATGGAGCTCTGGATTATATTAGGTCTATAGAGGAAGAAACAGATCGTCGGAAAGGCTAGTCATGAAAACCCTAACCATGGTTATTTCTCTGCAATGGGGCTAGAATTAATTTATATTTTGTTCATTATATTTTTCCTGGTTTTTTCCCCTCAGACTTCCTATACTGTGTATCATTATGTATATAGTGAGAAAAAAATATATTATTAGGAAAAAAATAAAAAACTTCCATTGAGCATAGAGTTGTCCCTCACAACTGAAGCTAGAAGGATGTTGGTTTTTTTCTTTTTTAACATCTTTTTTGGAATATAATTGCTCTATAATGTTGTGTTAGTAGCAGGACGTTTGATAGGGAGGCAAAGGAAGCGGAGAGAGAGGGTCCTCTGGGTATACAGGGTGGAGATGTGGGGAGAGACAGCCAGTGAATCCCTCTTATAATGGCTTTGGTCTTATTCACTGGAGGACATTTTGCCATAGACAATTTTACAGCAGACATTTAAAAAATTGCATTGGTAGAACAGCAAATTGCAATAGAAATAGTGATGGCAACCTATTTTACATGTAATCAAGAGGCCTCTGCACAGAACTTTGTGTATATGCCGTATTTACAGAGAATTTATTACTTAAAAACAGTGTTTACTAGACAGTCTGTATTTTCATAGCATCTAGCCCAGCTACAAGGAGACCCTGGACTGGGGAAGGCAGAGAAACCCACTGACCATCCCAGCCTCTCAGTCTGGCTTCACCAATTTGTTGCCATTGTTCTGTTCCTCTTGCCCTAGCCTAACACTTCCCCAAAGACTCTAGGGATTTTCAGGCTGCTGTAATTTTTCTCATACTTGCTCCTCTAATACAATACATCCTCCCCAGGGAGGAAATCTCGGTGGCCTCTGTACAGCACAAGACAGCAGAAGGATTTGACTCTGCTCTAACCTGATTAAAAGGCTGTGGTTGGAGTTGGGAGGTCAGACACTCAGAGATAACTGCCTTCCCAGAGCACACTCCTGTGGCTGCTGCCCAGGAAGGCAGCAGAATGTCCTGGAGAAAGAATAGACTTGGGTGCTTTGGAGTTAGGCAAGTCTGGATTTGAATCTCAGTTCTGTCCCTTACTGGCTGGATGACCCTAGTCAAGTTACTTTATCCTTTTTCCTCTGCTTCCCCATCAGTAATATAGAGGTAACTGAGCCCATCTCACCCAGCAGCCGTGCACAGTAATGGAGAAATAAGATTGCATACTTAAAGCACCTAGCAGAACTGCAAGAAGTAATAGGGGCTAGAGAAGGTTATCCCCCTTTCCACCCCTTCTTACAGTGTCTGCCCTCCACATCTCTCCTGTCTCTGCCCCCAAAGCTCTCAAAACATTGGAGGGGAAGGAGACTGAGATAGGGAACTGACTGAAAAGGTCATTTTCTCATGGAATAACCTACCCACCAAGCTCCTCCACCTATACTTGAATGTATTTTTCCTTTTGCACGTAGACAGATAAAAAATAAGGAAAAACTCTTGGGACCAAACTGTGTTAGTGTATCATTTTCTGAAGTTAGAGACAGTTTTTAAAAGAAACCATCCAGTGTCATTATTACATCATTTCTCACACTCAGCCTTCCAGCAAGGATTCCAAAGCACTGGTGTGTCTAAAGATACACACTTTATCAATCAACAAATAATAATAACAAACGGATAGAATCTTTATGAGGACTCGGAACTCTTCTCAGCTTTTTACATATATTAACTCTTCTAATCCTCCCAATAATTCTGTAAAGTAAGTGCCATGATTATCTTCATTTTGCGTATGAGGAAACTGAGACACAGTGAGACCAAAAAAACCTGAAAGAGTTAATTCATCCAGCCAATGTCAGGGCTAGAATTGAGCTCAGATAACCTGGCTGTAGAGCAGAGTCAGCCAACTGCAAATTGGTCTATGAGGCAAATCCAGGCTTTTGGATTTTGTATGGCTTATGAGTTTAAAATATTTTTCACATCTTTAAATGAATGTATATTAGATAGCCAAGTAAGTATTTACCAAAACTTCTCAGTGTTGCCTCTTAGCCCTCAAAACTTAAAATATGTACTATTTGGCCCTTTATAGAAAGAGTTTGTGGTTCCCTGCTCTTGAGTGTCTCAACCACTGTGAAATTGTTCCTCTCTGACTTTGAAATCATCACATGTGGCCACAAATACAACCTGCAACCTACAGCACTAAAATCACTTACTATCAAGCAGAACAATGACATCATCAAACTCTTCCACTGCTGCACTTGATTATGGGTAACATATTATGGGAAATATGTGTGGCGTAATGTGTGTGGCAGTGTACACAGGATGGCCTGTCAATCAGGGCCATGAATGCCCTGGGCACTCAGAAGGCACCAACAACTAGGATAGGTGCTGAAGCAAATACAATGGTAGAAGATGCCATCTTCACCTTGGAGATTCACCACCAAAGTTTCCTGAAATAGTGCCTCAAGAGCTATCCAAGTCTTTAGGTAGACTAAGTCCTCAAGAAAACCATTTTCTTGTAGATTATAAAGCCAACTAAAGAGGGTAAATCAGGCAGACACTTAATCCCTGTGAGACTTTGGGAAAATTTTTCACCTGCTCTGTGCCTCCATTTTCTTATCTGTACAATGGGACTGACTATGGTATCAATGTCATGGGGTCACTGTGGGGTTTGATTGGGATAGTATATGTAAAGTACTTAAGTAAGTTAGCACCTTACCTGGCACATACTCTGCTCCAATAAGTGGCTATATTACTATTATTTTTATCCCAGAATACCTTAACTTTGGGATAAAAGAGCCCCCCTGTAGATGGGCTTCAGCAGGCTCAAGGACATCAAAAACTGCACGTACATTTTAAATTTAATACGTATTTTTCTGGGGAGAGTTTCCCTAACATACTTCAGATTCTCTAATGGATCTGTGACTCAAAAATGTTAAGAACCACTGTGGCTCAAAATTATACCAACTGTGGCAAGTTCCAGAAAACTCTTAATAGAAAGACATGTGCACCCCTAGGGATACCCACTCCTGGGGCACCACGGGAGCCTGTCAGCTGCTTCTTCTCTGTCCTCTTCACCCTCCACACACACATCCTCTTCCTATGCTCAACAATTCAGGGAAGGAGGAAGAGGCCAAGGTTGAGGGCTACAAATTTGACGTCACTGCTCTTGGGAAGCCTCCTCAGAGAGGCCGTGTCTCCCAGCCCTTCTTACTCGATGCCCACTCATCATCACCCCTTACCCCCTGTAAATTTATTCCAGTGCTCTTTTTCACAGATATCTGAAATCACCCTATATATGCATTTACTTATGTACTATCTCTGTCTACTACCTGCATGTAAGTACCATGAGGATGACGATTTGGTCTATCTTGCTCATGGCTGAACCCTCAGCACTTGACTCAATACATATGTAATCAACTAGTAAAGGGACCCCAGTGGTCCTCAGGAAATTTCAATTCAGCCTGAATATAAACCTTAAAAGGCAGCTTGTGGCTCTTGACTCTACGAGGGCTGCCAAGCATCCTCCTTGAACAAGGTTGCCAAAATTCAGCTAAAGGATGCATGAGGACACATGTTATGCATATTTTATGGAGAAACAAGCAGAGTGAGGGTGTACCCATTATTACACTCGTGGGTACTCAGTGTATAACATCCAGGATGTTTTGATACCTGGGCTTCTTCCATCTGATGGCTGCTCCCCTCAGCTAGTACAAACCTTAGGGGTAGAGTGGCTATACTTTGGGAAGTAAAATCCTAGGTTAATGAAAGAAAATCTAAATTGAGACTGTCTTTAAAAAAATCTTGGATTTCTCTTTGTTTTTTGTTCATTCAACAAATATTTATTGAGCATAACTATGCACTAGGCGCTGGGAACTGAGCTGTGAACAAGAGAGACAAATCCTTACCCTTGTGATGTTTATATTCAAGAGGAAGACTTAATAGAACTCCCCCTCCCCTGGTGCCATTCCCTACAGGCCCTCATATCTGGTTTAATCAACTTCCCCCCAATACTTTTAGCATAAAAAGTATACACACATACATACTTATATACACACAGTGCACAAAACATCTTATGGCCTACAGCTGTGGTTGTGAACCAGCTGATTGATTTTGCCCTCCAGGGGACATTCAGTAGTGCCCAGAGATATTCGGGGGATCACAACAGGGGAGTGGTACTGTTAGGTAGAGACCAGGGAAGCGGCTAAACAGTCTATAGCACACAGGACAGCTCCTAACAACAAAGAATTATCTGGTCTCAAATTTCAAGAGTGCTGAGGTTAAGAAGCCTTGGTCTACAGTCTAGGTCTAATAGCAGATCCAAGCAGCATTTCTACTTTCCTAGGTTTTTTTTAATTTTTTCAACGTTATCCAGCATTAAAAATCTATCGTAAACATTTGGAGTTTCCCATGATTGAGAATGTCCCACATCTGTCCCATCTTCCCTTGCAATGTTCAACCTCAGCCCCGGAGCAGCAGAACTGAGGTTCCTGGCATTCTGAGCCCAGGATGTGAGGTGAAGTCTCTGCACTCAATGGCAGTGATGTGGTCTCGACTGGTACATTCTCATGATAATGGTTTGGAAGTGACCCTTGTCCATAGCGCCTCCAAGTGTGACTTTAGCTTCTCAGAGGGCCAGAAGACTATCGAATATAGGTTAGTAAGTTCATTTTTTTCCCCTAACTCCACTAAAATGATTCTGCTATCTATTTTCACTGTCTGATAATAGTGAACAGAAAAATGTCCATGGTCAATATGTGATCCAAAAGGGATATTCTTGCATTCACTTAGATCTCATTCACAGGCTCACCCAATCATTTTATTTTGAGGTGAGAATCACCTTGACCGCGAACACAGTAAAACATCCTATTGTGAATTGCATGGGGGGGAAAAAGCCACTGCAGAGATTTAATAACTTCATCAGCAGCAAAAGAAGAAACCTTGTTCTCAGCTCTATAAAGTAGCCCACAGCTCCATCCAGCCAGGGATCTTCCCTAAGTACAACCTACGTGTTTATGTCTCTATTTTGCAAGCACAAAAAGTAGGAATTGTAAACCATCTACGCAACCTTTCATACCAAATTTAGAAAGAAGGGAGGGAAAGATAATGAAAGAGTGAGTGGAAAAAGAAAACCTCCATAAAGATTTTAAAGCCAGACTGTCTTTGAACTACCTTGAAGTTTAGTTCAAGTGGCTTATAACCCCCAGCTTGCTGAGAATCTGCCCTACCACAGGAAAGGAGGAGAGCCAACCCATGGAAGATGCACCACTTTCATTTGTCTTTGCTACTTTGGGGGAGGGCTGACATATCAAACTCTAGCTCATCTTCTGCTCATCTGCTCATCTTTTGCTAGAAGAGAGAATGGGAGTAGAATTCTGGTCATAGTGCATGCAGAACTAGGATAATCACAGAGGTTGTGGATCTGAGCAGTTAGTTTCACAGCAACAATCCAATCACCCAAGCAATAGGGTCTAAAATCACAATTATACACAAAGCAATGGCAACCACTTATCTTACGCCTCATATGCACCTGATACTTTCCTTGCATTTTCTCTAATCTCCAATGGTAACCCGATAAGGTAAAGCAGCACCGTTCTATAGGTGAGGAAACTGGGGCCCTAGGAGGATACGTGATTTGCCTAAGATCCCACAGCAATATCTTAGTAGGGTCTGTCTGAATTCACAGCCAATTATTCTTTTGCTATATCATGATTCATCTCTATTCCTCCCAACTTCATCTTCCAAATCCTCTCCTCACCCACTAAATGAAAGCATCGCACTTTCAAAGAATCTAGACAATCATCTCTCTATCACCTCAGCAGTGACTACAATGCTTTGACTACAATGAAAGAGCAGTATGGGCTTGTCAACTGAGATCCAGTTTCTTGTCTTGGCCCTGGCACCAAACACAACCAAATACATATGTGCTTTTTATATTCCAGTTTCCTAGGCTTTAATTTCCTCATCTGTAAAACAAAGGTATTGGAACAAAAGTCTTGAAGGGTCCCTTCAGGTAGTTTATTTAAAGTTTATTTGTCTGATAAAATGCTTTTTACTAATTGTGTTGATATACTCCCCAAACACACACCCAAAGAAACAGACATGTGCATACACACTAGCCTCACCCGATGGTCTTATCCATTAGCTCGATGTATAAAAACTTTCGCCCTCTGAAAAACTGATAACAAACATTCTGTCTGTAGACAAGTGTTCATCATCTCCTTTGCCTAATCATGAGGCAATAGGGAAGAGCTAAGAGAGCCAAGAAAAGGGAACTGTGGTAAATTGCATTTGTATTTTTTCCCAAGTATTTAGTCTCTCTTTCCTTTGTATACCTAAGAGGATTATCCACCCCCACCCACTGACATGTGCTTGCGTTGCCTCACTGGGAGAATAATGGATTGGTCACATGTCTTGCTTCGACCAATAGGATGTGAGTGAGCATAATTTTGTGTGCATGTCTGAGCAGAAGCCGTAAAATAACTGCCTAGTTTAGATCCATCTCTGACAGGGAACCGCCATGTTCTGGATAGAACATCAGCCTTGACCCCGTAGTGAGAAGGCACCTGAGGCAAAGCTACAGCTGACCTGCAGCTGACATATAGCATGAATAAGAAATAAAACTTTTAGATGATAAGCCACTGAAATTTAGGAGTTGTTTGTTACTGTAGCATAACCTGTCGAAGCCTGCCTGATAAAGGAATTATATTTCAGATACAGTCAATCCTCGTCGTTCACAGTAGTTGTGTTCTATAAAGTCGCTATGAACACTGAATTAGCAAATACTAGACCATTGCTCTTAGGGTAAATACAAGGTTAGGTTCCTTCGATATTCTGGTCAAGACATATTCATCAACAAAATAATATATAAGCTTGCTTTATGTGTGTTTCTGTTTAAAGACACCTTATTTAATATATGTTGTTGACCCATTAACAGTGAATTCACAGATAACTGCAGGGTAACTCATGCCTGAATGAAGTTTATCTAATGTGTGTTTTCTCCATAAGGCACCTTACAGCCTTCTTGCACTTAGGAACACTAGACAGCATTTCAGCCCCGTGCGTTTTTAAACAGCAAAATCACCAGCAAGCAAAAAACTGCAAAAACCATGGCACTAAATAGACTGCCAAAGGGACACTTGTTCATAATGTGAGAGTTAAAACAAGAAGGCAGAGGGTCTTCTTGTTTGACCTCAGTCAGGTGACTCAAAGTTTTCACCACTCCGTGCCTGTCCACAAATGACCGTGAAAGCACAGCCGGTATTGACCTGGGAGTTACAAGTCAATTTTAGTAAGTAGGCAAGTTCACAAAAACGAAATCCATGAATAATGAAGATCCACTCTACTGGTATGTGTTTCATCACCTAATTCTCATAACAACTCCATAAGGCAGGTATCTTTATTGCCATTTTACAAAAAATAAAAATTGAGATTCTGAAGGTGAAATAACATGCCCAAAGACGTAACTAAGTAGCGGTAAAGCCATGATTTAAACTCAGGTCAGCCTGTCTCCAAAACCATGGTGCTGCTCTTTTTGAGCCACCACGTTGCCTTTCAGAGGAACAAAAACCTATATGTGGCACCAGTTCTCAATTCCTCTCCCTGGATTTCAAGACCCTGAATGCTGATTGCTCATGGCCTTTCCCACCCTCTAATTCCTCCAGTCTTCACCAATGACCTCCTTCCTAGTGAAGAGATTCTCTCCTGTTTCCAGTCTGCCACTATTATTAGTTCTTCTTCCACACCTAATATGCTCTTGGCAGGCATCTGGTTCACATTCCTAAGGCTGCTTAGGAGCTTGGGGATTATCTAGTCCAACCACCTTGTTTTCAGATCAGACCCAGAGACAGCCATTGCTGGGACCAATGCTAATGAAAGTCAGAGTCAAGACTTGAACCCAGATCTTCTCACCATCAGGCAATTATCCCTGGGATTGCTTCACTCTTCCTCACACCCCAAAAGCAATTACTTTCAACCTTAGAGCAAGCAACTGAAGTAGAGGAGGGGCAGGAAGCACGAGAAAGCAAAGCAACACCACATTCAAAGGTGCCTTCAGATCATTTCAAAGGGCTGTTAGGAAGGAGACGGAGCGAACGACTCTGTCTGTGGGTCAGGAGACCTCCTGCTCTAAAAGAATCCAACAAGCCACTGAAGAGTAATAACATTGAGCTTCTATGCTTTGAATTTATACAGCACCTTTCATCTCAAGGCTCCAGGCTCCTTCCAGACGTTATCTCATTCTTCTTTCCAGAACACCAGCAGAGAATGTTTGCAAGCATCGTACCCATTTTGCTGAATTTTAGAAAAACTAAACCTCAAAGGCAGTAAGGGATTTTCTCAGAACTAGGCAGAGTAAGAACCTCATTCTGCAAAACAAGAGCCAAATCTTAAAACTAACACCAAAGCTTAGCCTTTTCAAATCCCATCCTAATGCACATAATTATTAGAAATGAGACAGAAGCAGCAGGACTAACGTTTCTTGAAGACTTGCTATGTGTCAAGTGTCTTACGTATAAAGTAGCATTGATAGTCGGCATCCATCCTGTGAAATAAGAATTGTTGTTTTCGTTCTTCAGACAGGGAAACTGAGGTTGAAGGAAGGTTAAGTAAGAAGTTGCTCAAAGTGGTAAGTTGCAGAGGCATGATTTCATCACAGCTTTCCATGACCTCAAAGCTGGCATAATTTATGAAAATGCACACAGTATCTGATATTTACAGAGCGCTGTTCTAGACACAGGGGATAGACAATGAAGCATGGGATGAACGTGTAGCTAGAACGTATGATGTGTCAGGCACCGGGGACCAAAAAGAACTAGGACACCCTACAGAAGCTTACACTCTACTTAAGGAGGGAAGAGAAGCACATGAAAAATAATTCAGAAAACACTCTTTCATTGATTCAGCAACTTTGTCCTGAGTGTTTCCTATGTGCCAGGCGCTGGGTTTGATGCTAGTGATTCATCAAGAAGCAAGTCCTCGCCTTCACATAGCTGGGCACACATGATTGCCAACATAAGCCTAGAAACACGACACATGCAACAATTCAGGGCAGTCACAGGAGAAAGAGGAGGACTTTGACTTCATGTGTTTTACCTCAGAATTCATGCCAATTCGTCATCCTGCTCTATAACATATCGAGGTCCATTTTAAGATTGCTATATATTTCCCTATAATTCAACAATTAAGTCCCTTGCCTTTTTTGCACCAATTTCTCAGAACAGTTGAGACTTTGAGATGAATAACTCCTAGCACACCAAACTATATCACAGGATATAAGCCCAATTTAAAAGGCCTGATCCATAGTCACAGTTCATTTCCATCGAGGCTACTCTGATTGAATGTCCTCGGTACCTGTTACGTGCTAAGCACTGGAGAAACAAAAACAAAACATAGTATCATGGAGAAGACAAACTCAAAAGATTTATATCCATTGAGGTGAGAGCCATGCCCAAAATCACCACAGGGGACCAAGGGAAGAAAAAGAGCGGATACCCAGCCCAGGTTAATAAGTTCTGGGTTCCTTTCGTATTTGCACACTATAAGGACACAACAAATGTTTTTTACTGATAGGTTCACGTCAATTTTGCCATAAGCTTGTAGAACGTTTGTTTCTTGCAAAGGACACGATTACAGCTAGCCTTGCAGCTCAATGTAAAGACACAGGCATGGGAGGTCTGTTCTCTGGACCCAGGTGTCTGACTAATTGTTCCTCTGCAAGGCAGCCCAGTCTGCCATCTGCCCCTCCCGCCTCTGCACATCGTGGACACGCCCTTTGGCAGCACGTACAGGAGCCATCTCCCTCCTGCTCAAGCAAAGAACTTTTTTCACACTGTGACTGATAGATTTCTCTGCTCTTGACTTCTCTGGTTGTTAATCCTATTACATCCTGGGTTGGACCAAGAGCTGCCGAAAAAGGATTTCCTCATGCCCCTGGGAAACAGATCCACTGGCTAGGGCCACTTTCTACGTTGCCATAGCCAGAGCAACTGAAAACACAGCGAATGAATAATCACATTCTATCTACATCCAAATCCTTTTTTTTTTTTCTTCCTGGTTATAAACTGGCCCCCAAACCTCAGTCTCCCTACGTTTTCTACCATCATGTATATTCATAGTCAACTAACATCTATTGAGAACCGACTATATGTCTCTCATGTTTACAAATATTATTTCATTGTATCCCCGGGTAGCCCCAGGAGGTAGATTATTGTTGTCATTTTACAGATGGGTCCCCCAAGGCTTAAAGAAAGTTACTATCTCAGTTACTAATCAGTGGCAGAGTCTCTATGATTCCAACCCAAGTCTCCATACTCCAGTTCTAGGGCTCCTTTCTCAATGACGTTGACCAGACTTCTGGATGGATGGATGGCTCAATTGATCAATCGATAGATCGATAGATTAATCGATAGATAGAAATAGAGAGATAAATATTTTTTATTCTGGAGGCCCACCCCGAAACTACTGAATCAGAACCTCTAGAGATTCTTAGGCGGCTATCCCAGCTGCTTCTGCCAACTGGAATTTACGAGCCACCACAGGACAACACATGCAGGTTTTCTGAAACAAATTCTTCATTTCAAGCACACGGGGCGGGCAAAATGGCATGAGCAGTGTGCAGGAGAGACTGGCTTTGCCTAAAACTCTCTCTCCCCCTGGCCTCCATTAGCATCCTTCACAAAGGCAGGTCCCCAGGCCTCCATTAGCATCCTTCACAAAGGCAGGTACCACAGGATGACAAACACACATAATCTGCTACTAATAATTCAGTTTATTCAGTAAACATTCGTCTATTCAGATGCATGCCAGACCCAGTTTTAGATGATGGAGCTACTTTTAAAAAGAGTTACAGTGCCTCCTCCAAGTAAAATAAAATAATGATGATGGCATTACCGTTGGGGAGATATGTAAGAGGCGCTATGGGAGAGAGGGAGAGTTTGAGAGAAAGAAATCTTTGGGGAATTTCTGTCTGTGTTCTTCAGAATGGGGCCTGGGGACCCCCAAAGAGAATCTGAGTGGGAAAGAAATTCAAGTGAAGAGCAGAAACTCTGCAGAATTCTTCGCATTGACTTTCCCTCATGCTTCTTCCCTGGCACAGGAAGACAAGAACTGGATAGAAGAGATTTCACAAAAGTGGTCAAGAAGTGTCGATTTTTATGCATGGAATTTTCAGTGATGAGCCCTTTGTTCCTACCTTTTTCCACCCAAAGTCATTTTCCATCTCACATTCAGCCCTGAGTAGACCAATTGACTCTCCCTCAGATATTCTAAAGTTACCTCACTGCAAAAGAATGGAACTGACACCAAGAAACCCACACCTTATTCCCAGAGGGCCAGGGTGAGTGCCCGTGGAGGAGAAGTACTAGGGTCGGCACCTCGAAGAAGTGGACCATCAGCCCTGCTGATGTGTTGACCCCAAATATTGTGAAGTAAAAATTTGCTTCCTTCTCACACTCAGGCCCCTCTGCAGCCTCCAGTAAGTTCCTGTGCTTTCTCCTTAACCCCTGACTGTGAAGAGAGCTCTGCATCCAGAAACATCCTTCATCTTGCCGTCTGACTCTGCCGTGCTCCTTGCCTCCCCACAGAAGCCCTCCGCTCTCCCCCATCATTATTTCTCTAAGAGAGCTATCTCACATCTCTTCAACCCATCTGCCACCGGAGGCCTCATTCTAGATTGTGAGTCTCCCCTGTCTACCATCTTCCATCTGCGTCCTTTCCTTGGCATGCTGTACAGCTTCAACTGCCAGTGACACTTGGGCTATGCACGATTCCCAGGGGGCCGCTGGTGGCACGCCCACGCCTAGTTCAAGTTCGCCATGCTTTTATCCATGCCATTCTCTCTGCCCGGAATGGCATCCTCTCCGTCAACACCGGGAGATCTACTGAACATAAAGCTCCATGACTATGGCCGTCTTGTTCTGGCTGTGTCCCCAGGGACCAACTCTGTATCTGGCAAGTAAACAGGTGTTCAAGAATATATGTTGAATGTGTGAGGGAGCAAGAGAGAAGGAAGGAACCCTTGAAGAGCCAATACCTTCACTAGGAGCCACTCCTGGATCTCTAGGGGTAGTGCCACAATTGTTCCCCTGTGCTTCCACGTCAAATACCTCTCTGGTGTCACCTTATCACCCCACATGGCACTGGGTGCCAGCCTCCCTTCTTGGGGACAGTCTGTGCCATATTTCTGTATCAGCAACACATAATAACCACCCAATACATAATCATTAACAACTTAATTTTAGGCACCCATTTGATCATCTACTTTTCTTACATTTCCTCATCTCTTTCTACAGCTTTGCCTGAGTCCCCACCTTTCACCTTAGTTTTCTTACCTTCAGATGATTCCAGGCCTTACTCTCTTACTCTAGTATTACTGGCTGAAATGTCTTCCCCTGAACCCTTTCCTCTGCTCCTTTAAATCCTATACTCCTCACAGCTAACAGAAACTATCCCCCTGACCCTCCTCACCCTTCAGGAATATTCCTCCCAGGTCACATACAGGTCTCTTTGACAGTGATAAAGATAATCATCGTGGCTACAAGTTCTGGGTATGAGAATGAACCCCAGGTACTTTACATAGTAAGTAAATATATGCATTTCTGTAATCTCCCACGCACAGTTTGGAAAGACAAGCAACTGAGGCACAAACAGGTTAAATACCTTTCTCAAAGTCAAGCAAGCGGTAAATAATAGAACCAGTATTGGAACCTGGCCGCGGTTCATTTATTCCCTCCTTCGTTCATTCACTGAACAAGTATTTATTGAGTGCCTATGAGGTATTTCTTCCAGACTTTGACACTTTGGGGTGGAATCATTCATTTGGCAAACATACCAATTCTGCATTTAGACAAAATGAAGGCAGACTCAAGAGGGAAAACAGAAGGGATTACAGACTAATTGACTCAGAATCAAAGCAAGGCAGGAAAAGGGGAAGAGTGGGGAGGCAAGTTTCAGTTTCAGGTGAGAGCTCTGAAAAGAGGATAGTCCTTAGGGAGTAGCTTCCTTCCTCCGGGTCTCCTGGTTGAATGAATTCCCTGAACTGAGGAAAGAGTGTCGAGACTTGTTTTATTGGTATTTACAAAAGTAGGTTTTAAAGCATCAGCGATTTGCAGATTCCATTTGGATGCATCACACCCATCTTTCATTCATCACACCAAAGAGAGCAGGGAAAAGTGAAGGCATAGACTTTGAAAGACTGGAAATTGTGAAGGGGGTGATCTGGGATTTCAGTGAATGTTTTTTCCAGGACCATGTTTTGTCCAGGCAGCAGCAGTGCCCTGCACAGGGATTTCTTTCTCTCTCCTATCTTCCAGGCAGTTAGGTGCTCGTCAGTTAACCCTTTCAGGCTGTACTCAGTCAGTATTAGTGCTTAACAAAGATCAACTGCACTTTTCACCTGTAAAACCTCTTCTTCGGTAGATGCCAACTCTTCAAAAACAGACTGCCCTGTTAATTTTTCACCTGCATCAGTGCCCAGCATGGCGCCTAGCACCACGCTGATAAGAGTTTGTGGCAAACAAGGGAGGGAGGGAGAGAAGAAAAAGAGGGAAGGAGAAACAGAAACAAAGGGTATCTATTTGGTATTTTATGAGGTAGTCTTAATGGAACGCACTCAAGAGTTCTGGGTTGAAGTTTTGGCAGTGCCCGTACCTCACAGAGCAGGTCACTCACACGCTAAGAGCCTCAGTGCTTTATTCTGAGAAATGGAAATAATAGCACCTATTTCATCAGGTTGTTTGGAGAATTAAATAAGATGCGTTCGATGATGTTTTGTAAAATTGTCCGACTGTATATGTTAAAATTGTTATTGAAAGGTGGTCTGGTAAGAATGAAATACTCTTCAAGACTTCAAGGAATTGCTGTCAGAAGTTAAAACCAGAGGCTTTCCCAGGATGTTTCTGGCTTAGATGCACCATGTTTCTTTTCAAAACAACCTAGGTGACCAGTAAATTCATTCCCCGCAAGGTGTGATATTTAAATAAGAGATGTTTGGAGTGTGGATCAAAGAGAAAAAACTCCAGCATACCACTGTCTACAGCAACGCTGGTTGTGTTTGACAGTGAGTGAATTCTGTCACTTCCACCAACATTGAGCATTTACTGTGTATGGGGCATTCAGAAGCCTACTGATAAGGAACAGAGAGCAAAGATAATTAAGATGCATCTCATCTCCTGTGATGCTCGGTCTACTTCCTCCCCTATGCCTGCTTTCTCCGTGTGCCAAATAAGAAGCTTGGAAGAGCAGTCGCCAAGATACTTTCTACCATGACCTTTCTCCTCTAATTCTCTAGTGCCAGGGTTCAAAGCCTAACTGTGATTACCTCCTTTGGAAGATTCTTCTGAGGCAAAGCTCTCTGCTAGGAATCCCAAACTGACGATACCCCCAAAACAATGGCATTTATACAATCCACAAAGCACTGTCTAATGCATTTGCTTACTGGACCCTCACTTCCACCCTGCACGATAATATCCTTAAACCCATTTACAAGAGAAATAATTGAGCCTTAAAAGGACTAAATTATTTGCCCAGGTCGCTGAGAAAGAAATTAGCTGGACCAGAGCATAAAACCAGATTTTCTATTTCTAAACGTAAATGTTTCCATCCCCTCCACCCTGCAAGAGCGTTGTTGACCAAGAGACTGAGAAGCGTAGGCTCAGGGAGGCTGAATTTAACCAAAGAAGCAGGTAGGACCACTCCCACAGCCTGCAGCTACCCCTCAAGCACGCAGGAGCCCAGAGTGGGTTAAGTCTTCCTGGCTCAGTCCCAACAGACATTAAATTCACCTGGGCTTTGCTCTGAAATAAATCAGTGTCCCTTTCTGCTGCTGCTGTTGTCTGGAAATAATGCAAATGCAACGGGCCTGCACTGACATTGTGCTTCCCTGGAAGGATACACATAATAAATTGTCCCTTAATTCTGTTAAAGAGACATTTTCCTCTTACTCAGGAGCTTTTGAGGTTGGACTGGGCGACTCACCCAGGGAGGAAGAGGCAGTGGTGCCTTGTCAGTGGGGCCAGTTATTCTTGTGGCTTCTCATTGCCCTTTGGCTTGCTGTATTGCTAAGTTCAAGGATGCATCTCCCAGCCCCCAAGTTGAGTCACAGGACTTGCCCGTAACTTCCATTGGTTTCACCATGTGTGATTTGAATTCATATTTCTGTATTGGATGCAGTTATATCTTTACTTATTCGGACGCTTGAAAGATGAGGAAAACTGGCGCTCCTGGTCCACGCCATTCATCATTTAGAAAAATGCCAAGCTGCTTCTGCAGAGGACAGAAGGCATCGGTCTCCGCTGCAGGAAGCCACTGCTGCTCCTTAATTGTTTGCTAGAGAAAGAATCAAGGGTAAAACTTAAAGTAAATGGCTGGCCGGGTTGAACTAATTCATCAAAGCATGTTTCAAGTCGGTAGTCAGAGCATGCTTCAGCCCCCAGCACCGTCACCTTCTAGGAGAGGGGAAAAGCCAGCAGACCTCCAAGCGGATGAAGTCATTAGGAGGCGTTCAGCAGTGCTTGAAAAGCAAAGGGAGAGGAGGCGGGGATTTCTGTGCCTGCTCCCTTTGGCCACATGGGGAAACACCAGCTGTCTGTGACCTAGTTATCTGGGAGAGGATGCAGGGAAGGGAATTCAAAAACTGTTCACTGCATGGGAACCCCCTCCTCCAAGGCACCCTGCATGCTGAGAAAACAGAGCTTCCTAGTTTGACTCTATGTTTTTTGCTTAGAGATTTTTTTTGGTAGCATTAAAGACAAATGCACTTAAGATCACTTAAGGAAAAGGGGATTTTACAAGGATACACCATGGACAGGAAGTTCATTAGAGATGGGAAGTGGGTACTGGAAAGCTTTCAGAAAATCGTCAGCGTCTCCTCTCTCTCTCTGTCTCTCTCTGTCTCAATACATGGTCTCTTGTCTGTGCATTGCTCCCCTATGAAGTCTTCATGCTTTTAAGCATGATGTCATGGATTCATTCAGTAAATATTGAATCCTACCATGTGGCCGGCACTGTTCAGGATGCTGGGGATATAACAATGAAAACAATAGACAAAAATCCCTGCCCTTGTGGAATGTAGATTGCAGTGGGGAGCCAGACTCCAAACAAGATAAATAACTCCAGTGTGTTAGAAAGCAGTAAGTGCTTAGAAGATCGAGATGGGAAATGAAAGCCTGGGAAGGCAGTTGAAGTCTTAAATGGGATGGTCACAGGAGAAACCCACTGACAAGGTCATGTTTTAATAAAGACTTGAAGGAAGGAAGGGAAGTAGCCCCACAAATGACTGGCAGAAAACACTGGGCAGAGGAAACAGCAGATGCAAATGGCCTGAGGTGGTTCAAAGAGCAGCAAGAAGGCTCATGGAGTAGGGGACAAATGAGTAGAGGAGGACTAGTGAGAGATGAAGCGAGAGGTCTGGGGGACAGATCACAAAAGGCCTTGTAAGTTATAGTGAGGACTTCGGCTTTTACCCTGAGTGAGATGGGAAAATCCAGAAAGGCTAACTCAAGCTGCATTACTCCATGGCCCACCCGATCCAGTGGTGGTTTCTTACTGATAACTTATTACAGAATCAAAACCTCTTCGTCTTCAAAAGAGAGGCTCCAAGAGACAATGGCTCATGTCCAGTCTGCATCCAGAGTCATCCTGAGTTCTCAAGCCTTACCCAAATATCAGTCCCACTGAAGCCCCATCTGGTGGTAGCCAGTGTCTGTATATGAGTGTGTCATTTCTGCCTATTCTTCTCCAGAATGCAAAGCGATGGGATCATCTAGTCAGAGTTTGGGGATATGGAACTCCATATGGGGAGATGGAGACCCAGCTATAGCTCTTAATCAATCTCTCCCTCTCTGTCTCTGTCTCTCATTCTACCTCTATCTTTCCTCTCCTCCACCTCCTCAGAATACTTGAGGAACAATGGAGCATATGGGAAAATACTTAGTTTCTGGAAGAAAGTGCCCATGCCTGGCAAACATTGGGTCTCGCAGAATCTTTGCTGAGGGAATGATTTGGCAGGTGCTAGTGAGCACATCAGGACCTTAGGAAATGGAGCTCCCTTTCGAAAGTTCTGATATTCAGAAAGATTTTCACCTCAGATCTTCACAAAGACAAAATTAGAACATGTATCCTCTCGGCAATCTCCTTATCCAGAGAGTCCTCAGATGTGGCAGAAGGGACCCACAAGTGTTGTCACAAGCAGTTGTGAGCGGTGCCAGTCGTGTTACTATGAATAGATGCCATTCTAAAGTTGGACACGTTTTTGAATAAATTAGAATGAATTAAATATTAACCCCCAAATATCATTATTCTCACTCCCTAGCATTCCAGTATGCTTTTTTGAGTGGGAGAAAAATGGTGGGGCTACGGCTGGACTAGTGGAGCTACACTTAACCCCAGGTGTGTCCCCCACACAAACGTGCTCCCTCTTGTGACTCTTGGTGGAAAATAGTGTGAGAGCGACTTCCGTGGGGAACAAGATGGTGCAGGAGAGTACTTAGCTGCAGGACGACTGCCACTTCCTTCCCAGATGCCTGCCACAAGGACAGGCATGTTCTAGAACTTTCTTCTCCCCAGTTCTAAGAACATTGAGCTCATGGAATGGCCAAAGAGACAATGATCTTTTCCTAAGATCAATTTCAAAATGGTTTACGGTGCAATTCTCGTAATGATATGCAAGAAAGTTACCATCTGTAGTTCAGCCGTGGCTCTTCACATGGAAGAGGAAATGACTAAATATATATTTACATAGCTCTCATGAATATGCATTTTGTAAATGCACAAATATGTACAATTACTTGATAGACTGTTTTGGTTCCTATCTTTCGAATCTTTAATACAACTATAAATGTTTAATTCATATTTACTGGGTTGATTGAACAGTTTCAAAATTATGCCAAGTCTTGTTAGAAACAAGGTTGAATGTTTCTAGCACATTTGTGCGGCAAGATTTGGCCAGTGGAATCCACACTGACTGGTTAAGTGATGGTATTCTTATAAAGTATATTGAATGAAGCTGCTGGTGAAAATTGACTTGCTGGTTCCGGCTTGGAGAAATGGCACTGGGATTTACCTTCCCCAGTGGAGAGCCCCTTGTGATTTGGCCTCTGTTACCTCTTTGCAGCTCATCACTCAGCCACAAACAACCCATATTCCACCTGAGGTCCCCACCACCAGCTGACCCCTGTGCCCGGAGTGCTCTCTTCACAGACATCAAGACTTTGCTCACCCATCACTCTCTCCACGAGGCTTATCCTTACCAGCGCATTTAAATTGCAGGCACCAAAAGTTCCAGCACCCCTAATGGCCTCTCTGCGCCTCTACTTTCATTTTTCCTACAGCCCCCCACCTCTCACATACAATATCATTTACTAATTTTTTTTTTTTTTGGCCACACCACAGGGCATGTGGGATCTTAGCTCCACAGGCAGGGATTGAACCCAGGCAACGGCAGTGAAAGCACAGAGTCCTAACCACTGGACTGCCTGGGAATTCCCTCATTTACTAATTTTTAATGTTTATGAGTTAGGGTCTCTCTTTGTCTCTCTGCACTAGAATGTAAAACCATAAGAGCAGAAATCTGTTTTGTTCACCAAAGGACCTGGAAGCCTGGAATGGGGCTAGCACTTCATACGTGTTCCAGTGGAAAAAGGAAGGAATAAGTTCAAATCCAGCATGGGAAAGAGGCAAGGCCAGAGCAGAACAGCAGCAGAGATCTCCCCTGAGCGCAGGTCGAGACCACCTGGCTGACTCTCCGTAGAGCTGGATCGCACCTTGTTTAGGGGACAACTTCCGGCTGTAGTGCTGGTGTAGCAGGACTTTGTCATCATATCATGTACATGCAAAATGGGAGTGGTAACATCTCTTTCCAAGAATGATCTGAAAATTAAATGGGGTAAAGTAAATGAAAATGTACCCATATATTAGAGCAGAGGAGGAATAAAAAAAGAGCAGAAGATTTCTCATTAAGTAGGGGATTATCTTTTAGGGTGATGCTCATCCATAAATTGTTCAATATTCAGCCAAGAGCCAGGAGAGGCTATAAAACACGGCCCAGCACTGCAGTGCGGAGACCGGCACTTTAAAATGCAACTACTGCAGCAGATGTGTTTTGCAATAAAAGTATTAGGAAAAGCCACCTCTCCTTGGGGTAAAGTGTTGCACGTACCCAACAACAGCAAATAGAAACTGCAACTGTAGAATAAGACTAGATGAAGATGTTAGATCCTAAAATGTGTATTTTCAGCAGTTTATGAAAGATTGCATCCTATTTGTGACAGAGTGACAATTAATCTAGTACCTCAAACCCAAACCCAAATCAAGGCATCATTAAAATGTGGAATAGAAAGGTATATGCAATTGAATGGGACATTCAACAGAGAATAACAGAGAGTCAGAGGACAGAGAATAAAGATTATTAAGAGGGGGCCACCCCAGAACCAGCAGAGATAACCTCCCTAATTCTCCTGTCTACGAATGTCACCAAAGTTCTGGTGAAGAAAATTGGTGGTAATTACCATAACCACACACTCTAGTTATAAACAAATAGCATTTATAGCTTGTCATACATGAGTGTGAATGTTTCAGAGGTGATTGGTGAACTGTAAATAGTGCGGCTTCTGTTCTACCCAGCTAATCCTATATGACGTAATTATAAAGCCTCAAGTAAATATAAGCCCTTCGATTATCAGGAAGAGATATCTGAACCAAATGGAAGCAACAAGCAGGAGCAGCCAAACTCCTGTTACCCACAAGGGTGAGGGTATTTTCATACCCTCTTAGCGGCATTATAAACCAGTTAAAAGAAAGCACATTTCTGGGAAGTAATTTTGCAATTATTTCTCAAAAGCTGTGAAAATGTTCATAACATTTATCCCTTGACTCCTCTCTATCTACTCTTGCAATATAACTTCTGGGAATACGGTCTACAGAAATACTATAGGTCCCCGGAGAAATGAAAGTTATTTGCTCACAGGTATTTGTAACCACACTGTTTTGCATAGTAAAAAATGAAAAACAACATAAACATTTAATTATTATGGGTATAGTTGAGTAGTGTATGGTGCTTCCTTTTTGTTTTTATTAAACAGAGTTTGTGGAGGTAGAATTTACATACTGTTTTATAAGTTTTGAAAAATGTATACAGTTGTGCAATCACCACCACTCTCCAGATATAGAACATTTCCATCACCTTAAAATGTCCCTCGAGTAGCCAATACCAACCCCCGTGATCCGCTGATATGATTCTTTCCCTATAATTTTGCTTTTTCCAGATCATTATGTAAACAGAACCAGAGGGTGCATAAACTTTTGTGTATGCTTTCTTTCACTTAGCATCATGTATTTGAGATTCATCCAAGTTGCTGCTAAGTAGTAATTCATTATATGAATGCACTGAAATGTGTGTATTCATTCACTATCCATTTCATTTTTTTAACTTTCAAAAATTTTGAAATAATTGCAGATTCACAATCTATAATTATTAATTATCTATCAATACATTAAGGTCTGAAAAGGTCTCCTGTACCCTTCCCCCAGATTACCCCCATGGTTACACCTTACATAATTATATCGAACTACATCAAAACCAGGAAAGTAGCAGCAGTGCCATGCATGTGTACAGCGTTCCAACAATGGGTGTGCCATGTTATCACACGTGTAGATCCCTGTGAGACCACTGCAATCAAGATACAGAACTATTCCATCACCGCCATGACCTCCCTTCTATTTCCCCTTCATAGTAACACACCGCCACCTTTACTTCCTTTTGCCCTCTCTTATCAATAAAACAATAGTTTTAACTATTTCCTGCTTTGACATCCTTGATAACCACATCAGGCAGTGTTACAATTTTTGTTTCAACCACCAAACATAATCTAGTAACCTCAGGAGAAAAAGGAAAGTCTTCATATTTAGACATACTTTTACTTTTTCCATTATTTTTTCTTCCTTTTTAATTTTCCAAGATTCCTTTATTTATTTTTGTCTTTGACTTTCTGTTTAGAGGAATTCCTTTAGAGAATTTCTTTTGCTGGTAACAAATTTCCTTAGTGGTCCTTCACCTTAGAATATCTTATTTCAACTTCATTCTACAGAGGTATTCTTTCTGGATATAGAATTCTGGATTAAGAGTTCTTGTCTTTCAGCACTTAAAAAATATTCTATTACTTCCTTCTGGCCATGGAGATGGTTTCTGATGAGATACGTGTTGTCATTCATATAGCTTTTTTCCTCTACAGGAAAATGTCATATCTCTCGCACTGATTTCAAGACTTTTTCTTTGTTTAGTTTTCAGAAGTTGTATTATGATGTATTTTGGTATGGGTTTCTTTGGGGTTTTCCTGTTCAAGATTTGCTCAGTCTCTTAAATCTGTAGGTCTGCCTTTTGTCAAATTTGGGAAATTTAGCCATTATTTCTTCAAAGGCTTCCTCAGCTTCACTCTCTTTCTCCTCTCCTTCTGGGACTCATGACATGAATGTTAGGCCTTTTATGTTAGTCCCACAGATCCATGAGGCTCTGCTCATTTTTCTTTTTCATTCTATTTTCTTTCTGTTGTTCAGATTGGGCCATTTCTAAAATTTTATCTTAAAGTTTCACTAATTTTTTGTCTATCCCTCTATTCTACTGTTGAGGTGTTTTTTTTTAAATTTTAGATATATTTTCCTGTTCTAACCATTCTCTACATCTTTTTTTTTTTTTTTTTTTCGGTATGCGGGCCTCTCACTGTTGTGACCTCTCCCGTTGCGGAGCACAGGCTCCGCTCCGCGGCATGTGGGATCTTCCCGGATCGGGGCACGAACCCGTGTCCCCTGCATCGGCAGGCGGATTCTCAACCACTGCGCCACCAGGGAAGTCCCATTCTCTACATCTTTGATTTCTTTGCTGAGACCTTCTATTTTTTAACTTTTTCCAAACATATTCATGATTGTTCATTGAAACACTTTTATAATGACTATGTTACAGTTTTTGCCAGATAATCTAACAACATCTTTGTGCTCTAGGGGTGCTGATGTCTCGTGATTGTCTTTCTCATTCAAGATTTTCCTGGTCCTTTGAATGATGAGTGATTTTTTTCTTATTGAATCCCAGATATTTGGGGTTCTGAAATTCTGAGTCTTATTTAAATCTTCTGTTTTAGCAGGCTTCCTCTGATACCAGGCCAGAGAGAAGACAGACACCACCTCATGACTGACAGATGAAGGTGGAAATCTAGGTGCCCCACTTGGCCTCTGCTGACACTCAGGAAGGGGGAGACCCCCTTGTTACTGCCAGCTGGGGGTGAGAATTCAGTCCAGGCTCCCTCCAGGCCTCTGCTGATACCACTCTGGCTGGTAGTGGGGAGAGGCCTAATTACCGCCCAGCCCAGCAAGGATGAAAATTCCGGGTCCCTTCTCTAACCCCACTCCAGCTAGGGGATTGGTGAGAGTGGAAGTTCAGCTCCCCACATAGCCTTGTTTAAAAAGGTGTTATGGGGCTTTTTTTTTTCCTTGTGGTATATGGTGATCAATGTCTAAAAGTTTTCTTTCTTGCTAGGCTGCCCTTTCCTGGTCCTCTGGCTAGAAAGCACACGCTTTAGTTGGGGCTGATTTTTGGAGTGAACCACTGGCGTTTCCAGAATGTTAGTTTCTCCAGCTCCCTAGGATATAGGAAGCAAAAAGAAAATCCAGAGAACTCACTGCCAGTGAGTCCTTTCACTGAGTCTTGAGGTCCCTGCCAGTCTCTTCTTTTCTCCACCTTTTAGAGTCCTCTTATGTTTGTCTTATATATAATGTCCAGAGTTTTTATCTGTACTTACCCAGAGAATTAGGGGAAAGTGTCTATACATTTCATTTCAAAAGTTTTTTTTTTTATAAAACCGTGTTGGAACACAAGAAAACAAAGATGTAACATCAAGAGAAGAGAAAAGATACCGGATTTTCTGCCTACTGTGGTTACTATTTTTTTTTAATTATAAGTTCAAGAAAAAAGACTGAAAGGAAATATACCAAATGTCAATGGATAATGAGTTAGTGAAAGGGAATGAAAGAGGAGCTTTCCTCCTCTAATTTCCAATGTTCTATAGGATAGCAATATGACATTCAACATATAAGCTAAAAGAATAACAAAAATGATTCAGTCACCCAGACATGTAAAGCAGATGCTCTTTTAAAATGGGACCTGCACAGAGCTCCCTTCCAGGGTGGCTGTGTTACACATTTATGAAACTCCATTGTAAACCTCACCCTTTATGAACTATATAAAAGACAGGTATGGCTTTAGGTTGCTTTATGCATGGCATAAAGCTACATAAAGACAGGTATGGCAGGTTGCTTTATGTTGAACAAATCAGCAGGCATTTGAATGAGGAGAGTAATATGGTCAGTGGAAAGCACTCGAACAGAATCAGCAGAGAAACAGGCACGTATTCTCTGGCACAAACCCACAATAAATTGAAATTGACACCAACAGTTGGCTCAAAAATAACCAACTACAAGTACGTTCAATATACAAGCATTCTCCCTGACAGAATCACAAGGCGTGCTCTGCATCGTTCCTAATAGCTCTTTAGAAGTTACCAGATGCAGTTCAAGCTAAAATAACACAGTGAGGTACAAGTTAATTACATAGTTACCAGCAAAACCACACACATTTTTTGCAATAATAATGTGGCAAATAAATATCCGCTCTCTCCGTGGGAAATGGCGGCAATTAACAAGAACACATGCTCACACCATCATACTGCTTACTGATAATTGTGCAATTAACCAATGGCAGCATGCTAAAATGGGTATTTATTCTTCTCGGAGCTTCGCAAGCTATGTGGGATGCATGTGAAAAGCACATATGGGGAGTTTCAAGAGTGAACCTCAAGTGTGTGTGAGAACACTTTTTGTTATCACATCCCAGTCCCCAAATATTCCCAGAAGGCAGCTTCTCCTTTTAATAATGTACGTCCATATTTAACCAATTGCCTAGGACACAGCTAATGCTCGATAAACTCTGTTAAATGAACTAATAAAAGTTAATAAAAGACTTGTGTGATGTGAGTAAGCCAAAAGGAACAAATAAACCTGAAATATTTTCTGTTTGTGTTGGTGTTTCAGGGGGAGCTTTGCATTTGAAATTAGAAGTTCCTAATCCAAACACCAGGTCTACTAATGACTCATTAAGGAATTTCAAGCAAATTACTTCCAGTCTTTGAATTTCAGTTTTCTTGACTATAAAAGGGAGTAATGTTATGCGGCTCAAATAAGATAATGTGTGTGCAAGCACTTGCAAACCAAACAGTATATACATGTAGAGATAGTCTTGGTAATGTGCTACTATTTCAACAGCAGCAAATACAGACCTATCTTCAAAGAAGTGTATGTTATCTAAGGACCTCTCACTGGTGGCAAGAGAGAGAGGGTGAGAGAGTCAGCACAATTATTAATCAGGAAGGTGAGGAGGTAGCATAAGAGGAGTCCATGATGGGTGATCTGCAGAGTGAATGAGTCACAAAACAAATTTTGGACAAGGTGGCTCCAGTCCAGAACCAAGCCAATGGCAGGAAGTTCTGAAAAATGTAAAAGCAGTGGGATTTTTGTGAATTTCCATACCCCTATGTCATACACATCAGCTCAGATAATCTATATTTCTCATTTCAGTGAACTCATTGGGGAGAAACAATACACTTTCCAGATAATAAGGATAGAGGAAGAATAAACATCGGTGGACATTTATTGCTTACAAACCAACAATTTCTATACCTCTCTAAATTTCTGCTTCATGCCATCAAGAAAAACACACTGATCCTTAGGTTAACTGCAGTCAGAGAAAATGCACCACGTCTAGAAGAGGTTTTGCAAGAACCCTTTTATTCAATATGAATGCCTCCAAAAGTTGGTCGGTTAATTGAAAAATTTCTTAAAATGGGTAAACGTCTTGTATATGTTTTATTTTAGTTGAAAATACATAAATGTTCAAGTAGTCACCAATCTTCTAATTTAAGGGCCACGTTTTCCCTTTATGGGTCTAGCGATTGGAGATTGAATTATGTTTCTTATATAAAATATACCCATTATGCTTTGTCTACTAGTCTTAATCTTTCCCTGGATTGGAGGCTAAGTTAAAATACTTGGGAATAAATTTGAGTACAGACTTCTTATAGGTTTCTTTATAGATTTGTATGGATTATTTAATTAATTATTTACTGTTGTTTCAATTTCACCTAATTCAATGGCAATTTTATCAGCAAATCTTTATCAAGACTTTCCAGAACATTTAGCTTAAGTTTCACAGACACATCAATTCTCTTTTTACACTCGTATTTCATCAGTTTTTGTAATAATTAACTGATATAATAACAATAAATAGTACAGCTGACATAAACAAATGTATGCACAAACACAACCAAGTACAGAATTAAGTCCCAAATATCTACCTTGCCTTCTCTGACAAGCACAGAAGCTCAGAACAAGAAGAGAGCCTTTCTTGAACTCCAGCAATCTGAATTGAATTTTAAAAAGTTCTTTCAATATCCACTACCCTCTATAAGAACATTTGCTATACATTTCTTACCATCAACAAGGATGGAGTCTCTCTCTCTTCCTCTCCCCTACGAGGCATATAACTTTACCTTGTTTCTCTGACAGCTGTGTGATATGCCTTTGAGTTGCTGTAATAAGACACACTTTCCTATTGGTTGCTAGTTTTTGAAGATAAATTTTTATTTTATAGCAGTCTCAGATTTACAGAAAAATCATGAAGGTAGTAAAGAGTTCCCACATACCCCACACCATGTTCCCCCTATCGCTGTCATTTTCTGGCTTTCTGATGTAATATTGCAACATTTTATTTGAAACAGAAGACTCTCGGTTTATAGAAGTCAACAAAATGTGCAATGTTTATTTTGTACTGCTATCATGCCTTTTTGTGTTCTTACCACCTATCCATGACTATAACTACCAAAGGTGTGTACACAGCAGATTGTTATGACTGCCCAGCACCTTCTTCTAATGGGGTACAAGCAGCTGACTTCCAGTATGAGGAACCACCTTGTCATCCCAGTGGGGTGACCCAGGCCTGGCTAATCAGAGCACCCCTCACTATGGCTTCAGTAATCAAGAAGCTGTCAGAGAACTGTTTTTACCTTGGGAGAGAAGCCTAACTGAGAATGTAGTCAAAGAGCAACACAATGGAGGGGAGAGAGAGAAAAAGTGAGAGTGAGAGAGAGAGAGAGAGAGAGAGAGAGAGAGAGAGAGTGAGAGTGAGAGAGAGAGAGAGAAAGAGAGAGAGAGAGAGAGAGAGAGAGAGGAGAGAGAGAGAGAGGGCGGAGTCGGGGGTGCTGACCAAGAGAGCATTATGATGACATACGTTCCCATTCATTGGGTCTATCTCAGTCTACCTGTTATTCTGTTGTGATAATTGATGGGATTTTCTTTCATTCTCAAAAGTAGTAAATGACATAGTCAACCTAATGAGGGCCCTGGATTTAACTATGCATGAAGTCAGCTGCCTCCCTAGTTACAGGAACCAATAAATACTTTTCCAAGGGAGAAGAAGATTAGCTTAAAATAGTTTGATAAGCAAAGAGTGTCATTGTTCCTCACCACACGTCCACGACCACAATTGCAAAGTCTTTCTGGTTGACCCTCCATCTCTGCATAACCTGCATAGACATACTTGGAACATTTCTTAGAAGATGCACTTGCAAAGATCCGGAAGAAAAGACCTGGAGGGAACAATGTGTTTTGGGAACTAAAAGGAGATCAACAGCGTTGCAATGGAGAGAGAAGAGAAGTGAGGGGAAAGGCAGGAAGCAGGAAAGATGGGGACTGGCTAAGCTGCACAGGCTTGGATGGGATTCTGTGCTTTATTCTAAGGGCATTGAGGAACCAGGAAAAGTCTCAAGCCACAAGGAGAGTCATGATTGCATGTTCATTTTGGAAAGATCACTCTGCCTGTATAGGGAGAATGGGAGACAGATCTGAAGGCAGGAAGCTGACTCAGGAAGCAATGATGATGTTTCAGTTGGGGCCATGATAGTGGCAATATATCTGATGTATTGGAAATATATCTAGGTGGTGCCCACATGTCGAGCTTGGAGTCCTGTTGACAGCAATACTATCAGAGCTTGGTCTCCTTTCCCTGTTCACACCAAATCACTAGAGTTTGGAAAACATTCTTGCCCAAATAAGTACTTGTTTAATTAATGAAGCTCAAAGATTTGGTAGTTGAGAAGAATTGGAGAAACAAGTCACTTCAAAACTCTTCAACAAAAAATTTTGTCTTGGTTCCCAGGGTAATAATCAGGCATTACTGGAGGAAGTAATCTGTCATTATATGCTTCCGTATGGCCACCTCAATTTTCTTGAGTAAAAGCACTAAGATTTTCAAGTACCTTATCAAAGGTAAGTATGGATATATGAATATATTCTCTTGTCCTTCAAACAATATAGAATCAGTATTTTCTCAGGTCCACTGATACTAGATAGAGCTATTGACTCTCTTTTATGGCACTATAAAATATGTACTGAAAGAAAGGTTTACTTTGCAACTGAGAATTCATGGGCAAGGCTTCCTGCTGACTTCTCAGAACCTTGGACAAGGGTGTCACTGCTTTTGTTGATGGAGGTATTTTTAGAACAAATTAACTATCCTTTCCAAAAGATTCTTTGCATCATAGTTAGCATCCTCTGTTTCTGTTCTGTGTGTGTACACACACACACACACACACACACACACATGAACAAATTAACTATCCTTTCCAAAAGATTCTTTGCATCATAGTTAGCATCCTCTGTTTCTGTTCTGTGTGTGTACACACACACACACACACAAATGCACATGCTGGGGAAGAAAGAGAAAGTGTACCATGCATACATGAGAAATTGGATTTCTGCTAAATTAAAAGTTTGCTGAAGTTACAATCTGCACTTAGACAATCTGTTTCCATTCTGCTAACTTACGCTCAAAGCAACCGCTGACCATAAAACCATCTTGCTTTCTTATTCCACAGAGAAGTTTTTTTTTTTATTCTGATGGCAGAAGGAAAGTTTGTCAATTTTCTCTTGTGCCTATAAAGAACAGACAGAAGAAAGAGAGTGCTCAAATAAAAGACGTTTAGCCAAGGAACCTAAGCTCAAGAGGTTGACTTTGTGGTTCTTCATTCCTCTTAAACCACAGCATTTGAGTTTCAATGTCATCAGATTGTGAAGCAAGAAGAGAACGTTGTGCTCATTTAGGCAGAGAGGTATCATGAAAAAGAGATGGGCTCTGGGGTCAGAAGTTCTAGGCTTGAGTTCTATCATGATCACTGCCTGGCTGTGTGGCTCTGGGCAAGATGCTCTGTCTCCTTTGAGCCTCATTTTCCACATCTGTAAATTGGGGACAGCAAACGTTAAGGGTAATATGCTACTTTCCTCACTGAATTGTATTGAAGATCGCGTGAGATGCAAAAAAGGTAGCTGTGAACTGTAAAGAACTACAGAAATGGATCTTGTTATTGGTACCCAGTTTCACCCCTTTCTTTCTAAAAAGGAATAGGGACCCAGAGGAGGGGAAAGGACTCGTCAAGTCAGCAGCCTGACTACCATCTAGAGGTCTGCTCCCAGGTCAGGAATCTTTCACACAAATTGTGCAAAGAAACTTCCAATTATGCAAACCCCCTTCAATGGAACTATGCTCATCTAATTCAAGTCTGGGGGGCCCATCTCCTCAAGCCCAGCAGTCAACCTCTAGATGGCTAACCTCAGAGTGTCCAGGCTTACGATTTTTTTTACTTTAAACCAAATCATTTAACCAAAGAATTGGAGTATTTCTTTTCCCCAGCATCTCATTCTCAGAATTACAGTTACTGTTATCGTTCAAGTGACCGACTAGTTCCAGTTTGTCTAAGACTTTCCATCTTTTAACCCTGAAAGTTCCCAGGAAGCTTTTCAGCCCCAAGCAAACTGAGACAGTTAGTCACCCTAATTTCCACATTTCGCCGAATGTCTATATTGTGTCAGACACTTTGCTGAGTTCTTATATTCTTCTTATTCACTCCAAAAAATCTGTGGGGTAGGTATGATTATTTCCACTTCACAAGATGAGGTAACCCAGTTCGGAGTGATCAAAATCACGTGTCCCAAGTCACACAGACAACATGCGTTGGAGTCAGGACCCAGGGTGCTTTGAATCCAGAGTCTGTGCTTTGACCGGCACATGGCTCCCAATATATCCTGAACATTCTGAGGAAGAGGAGGTGTAGACTGCTTTTATACTGGATTGTTTTATGATCAGCCAGTCATCATGGTTCTGGACTGACTGGAAACAGTTGTAGTACTTAAATTTGGGAGTCAAGTGTGTTAGGGTAAAGACCAGGTAAGAAGGAGTCCAAATCTCAATTTGAGTTTCTACCACCTTGCTTCCTGACTTTACCTCTTTAAAGTCTTTTTTCCGTATCATATGAAGTGGAGATAACAAAACCTGCATCAAAGTGATACTGTGAGACTCAAAGTAAGCATTATAAAAATATTTTGTAACCTGAAAAACCTAATATTGACACATTAGTAAAAAAGAGGTTAATTTGTTCACATTAGTTTAAATATGGTGTCACTATAGAAAGCTAAATACTCTATCAGCCTCTGCTTTTTAATTTATTTCCCCAAATGTATCCCCACTGTTGGTATCTTTCAAAAACTCTGTATCAGACACCTGTGGTTGCCCACACAGCAGGCATTCCTCCCTTCCTCATTTTAACAGGATCCTGATTTCCAATTGGGACCATTACCCTTTCTAATTTTTAATTACAGGCTTTAGCTAATAGGTGCATAGCCAATTAGAATGAATGAGACATTTGTCAGAGCTTCTGGGGAACAGAAGTGACCTTCATCTTCCCTGGCAAATTTTTCTGCTTCCTACTGGATGTGAGGACGGACAGCTGGATCCTCCAGAGCTAACAGAGGTCTTGGAAATAGCGAGTGGAGGAGAGGAGAAGAGCCCACGTGCCGTGCAAGCAAAACCAAAAAATAGAAAGAGAAATGGGATATTGATCATATCAGTTTAGCCTAAAATCGAGTCAAATACAAATTCCCTATCTGCCTTTTAATGGCCGAGTGAACTTGGAAATGGCCACTAATTTCTCTGAGCTTTTGTTTCCTTGTCTGTACAACAGAGGTAGTTATACACTCCTCATAGTGTTGTGGTGAGTGTTCAATTAGACAAGAATTGTCAAATGCCTAGAATAGGAACTGACAATTAGTAAGTGCTCAGCTAATGAAGGCTTTCTCTCATTGCCCTGTTCCTAGAGGAGAGGACAGGGCAGCGCTGTTATAAGGAAAGACTCAAAAATAAGATTCTTGTTTGGGGTCTGATAAGAATCAAAGGACTTTGCTCACGCTACTTTGTATAATATGACACCTCTGCAAAGAAAGGGAGGTGGGGCGTGCTAGGCTAAATTATTTCTCACTGTCTTATTTTCATATCTGTTTGCACAGTTCAATTTGCATTTTAATTTGCATATTAATTTACGTCCCAAGAACAGCCCTGGACCAAACCCAGATGCAGCATATGTTTGTGCCTATGCACGTGAGTGAGTGACGTAAGGTGTGTATTTGGGGAGAGGGCAAACATGATCCTGATAAACAGCTGACCAGAAGGCACAATTCCCTGTTATAACCATCCTGAACCTCCTCAGTTCCTATCCCTTTGACCACATGCTAAGGCTCTGGTCTCAGTCTAGAATTGTCTAATCTTAATGTAAACCAGAGAGAGAGAAACAGAGAGATCATTATTAGGGGAGACTAGGTCTCCTAGGTCTTCCCTTGATGTTCAGATGTGTCTTGGAAACCCAGGGGCCCAGCTGGCTTCTTTTCAGCAACAGCAGTAGATAAGGAAGCAACAAGCCTGACCCACTGGAACACCATCCAAAAGGAAATCCTCTCTGCGCCTGCAGGAAACTCCAAGACTACATCTGGCAAGAGAATACAGGCAACACGAGGCAGCTACGTTTGAGGGCAGGAGCACAAAATCAGAAATTTGCAGCCAGCTCTGCCCCCACTGTGTATTTCCCCTTCCCCAGCCCCAGGTCCCTACCTGTAGAGTGGTCTCTCCTAAGTAATGGAATAAGAAACGATTGTCAATGTCAGGTCTGCTGCTTCCAGCACAAACCTGCAAGCATACGTCTTAGACCCGTAGGATAATAGGAGGAGTGAACCCAGCAGGAGTACAATAAATACCCCAGTATTCCTTCCAAAACTCCTCTTTTGTGTCACAGAATCTTTTCTTCCCAATAAAATCCTCCCCATCTCCCAACTCAAATGTTGCCTCTTCTGTGATAGCTTCACAGCACTCATTGTGTGGTGTTACCGAGGTAAACCCAGTCATTCTCTGCTCCTGGTCGCATAATTCTTGGAACACCCATAAGATCCTGGAAGAACCCAATGTATGATTGCTTTCCATGCCTGTCTCCCCTGCCAGGTTGTGAGTCTTCAGCTGAATGTTTCAGAGTCTTCACCAAACCACCCAAGAATCAAAGTTCAAAACAGACGTAAAGCACAGAGTAGCAGAGAGATGGATCTTAGCCGTGAGCTGCCCCACTTCCTGCCTTTAGAGTACATGCTTAGTCCTAGGACCTACTTTCCAGCCATGTTATGAACATGTGCTTGCCTTCTCCAACCCCTCGCTCCCCACGAGGGACGACACACTTGCCGAAAGCTCCATATGCCTCTTCAGTGCAGATCATTCCAGAGACCCACGCCAGGAGGGAGGGCACTGTCAGGAATATGACAAGAGCTGCAGTCGCATGCCCACAAAACCCCACAGCCATGATTATGTATCACGTGAAAACAGAATCTAAAGGAAAGCACCGACCTAGAAGCTCCTCGTGCAGTCACTTTGTGTCTCCATCACCAGCCTCTTCAATTTGTTACCATATTATATAAATAAACACATATCTGAAATCCCCAATACATCTTCCATGGGGCCAAAGAGAATAGGAAGATGAGGCTGAGTGTGGATGAATGAGAAGATAGAGACATGCAGATATACTCAGGGTGATTATTTCATAGTGACTTGCAGAGATTTTAAAAGTGATGGAATGTTGTAGGCTCCATCAGTGCACAGAGCGATGCTCACCTTTGAAGTAATGGTCTGGACCCTCCTGCTCCCATCTCTTCCACATGCCTTGCTCTGGTTTATTAACATGACTTCGTGCCAGCACTTTACAGTCTGAACCTCTGCAACTGAAAACAGCCATTCTTAGGACTGGGATAGCATCCACAGACATGACAATGTACAGAAAAGGAGCATGATTTCTCTGGACCACCCCTTTTGCCACCTTGCCCTGATGAAAAGCTATGAATCTTCTTTTCAGTAAGTGCTGGCCCTCGCACCTCAAAGGTATAGTCCCGCTTTTCTCCATATCCATCCTTAGTATTCGGGTCTGAGGTGCCAGCGTTCCCCACCTTTTCTCCTGCACTTCGGCTCCCACCCTTGTCCCCATAGTCCATCGTCCACCAGCAGTCAGAGTGCACTTGCAGAAACAGGCAGGAGATAATCACCTCACTCTTCTATGTTAAAATATCTCAATGGCTTCCTGGGAACAAAATCGAAACTCTCTTCCAAGGACTACATGACTTGCCCTGCCTCCCTGACGTCCTCTTGAGCCACTCACCTCGTTTGCTGTGCTTCAGCCACATTGTTTGCAAACATACCCACTTCCCTTCTACCTCAGGGACTTTGCATTGATGACTCCAGTGCCAAAAAGGCGCCCCACCCTTCCTCCCATCCCTCAATCTTCTCTTATTTGGCTCTTACTAAGTTTTCTGCTTTCTGCCACAACTAGGCTTTCCCTGACCATCCAGTCACTCTCTATCACATCACCCAGTTCCATTCTCTGTATGATATTTATTACTAGCTTTTATTTATTTATTTATTTATTTATTTGCGGTACGCGGGCCTCTCGCTGTTGTGGCCTCTCCCGTTGCGGAGCACAGGCTCCAGATGCACAGGCTCGGCGGCCATGGCTCACGGGCCCAGCCGCTCCGCGGCACGTGGGATCTTCCCGGACTGGGGCATCAACCTGTGTCCCCTGCATCGGCAGGTGGATTCTCAAACGCTGCGCCACCAGGGAAGCCCTTACTAGCTTTTAAATGTGTCATTTTATATTGCCTGTCTCCCTCCATAAGAAAACAAAACTCATAAGAGATCAAAAACATTGACACCTTCGTTTAAAGCTCTATCTCCAGAACCTACTACATTGCTTGGCAATGTCAATCAGTATTTCTTTAATGTGTTCCTAAGTGAATGAGTGAAAGGACAAAACTCAAGCTTACATGAAAGTCAACATCCCATAGCTACTGTTCTTTAGTCTATTACTAAGTGTAACGTCCTCCTCATCCCAGATCATCAAATAGTGAAGAAAAACTTCTTAAAGAAGTGATTCTGAATCCCAGCCTCACCACTGATTCTACGATTCTGGACAAGTCTCTTAAATTCTCTGTGCCTCGATCATCGCTTCTAAAACAGAGGAAATAGAAGAAATAGATATGCCTACCTTATAGAGTTTGATGCCGATGAGATAAATGCTTTGAACAGTACCTGGTACCTAAGAAGTTTTGTAGAGGTGGTGGTCAGTGTTATCATCACTGTAGTTATATTCTAACCATGTCGACGGCATTGCAGAATAGGAAAAGCTCTTAGTTCTGCCACTGGAAGTAGCAGGATATACGACAAGGAGCGATCGGAGCACACAGAGACCGGTAAAGAGACTAATGACTCCCATAGCCGCGTGGTAACGAGGCTGGGCCAGGGGAGGGCCGTTTTGAACAGAAATAAGCTGATGGATCAAACAGGGCAAAATGCAGAAGGAGGGCTTGGGTGTTTCAGGTATTGCAGGAGTCAAAGACAAGGATTCGAACCTGGTCAACAGTAGGAAGGATTCCTTGAGGAACTCGGGTTCAAATAGGGAAAGACAACAGACAAAAACTGAGAAGTGATGAGTGTTATCCTGGAGATAGGAACAAAGGGCTGTGACTCACAGAACGGGGTCTGATCCCTTCAGTCATATAAGGTCTGAGTGAACGTGGCAGAAGAAGTGACAGCCGCATCCTTTTCATCAAACCCTTACAGCATGTCCCAGAACGTTGGTGAGGATGCCAAAATTACAAAGAGAAGAATCAGGTTCTAAAAGGACAAGTCGGGCTTCCCTGGTGGCGCAGTGGTTGCGCGTCCGCCTGCCGATGCAGGGGAACCGGGTTCGCGCCCCGGTCTGGGAGGATCCCACATGCCGCGGAGCGGCTGGGCCATGGCCCCTGGGCCTGCGCGTCCGGAGCCTGTGCTCCGCAACGGGAGAGGCCACAACAGCGAGAGGCCCGCGTACGGCAAATAAATAAATAAATAAATAAAAGGACAAGTCTACTTAGGCAAACACCACATGCGTCCTCTTGCTCTAAGCCCCATCTCTCTCAGATCTAGCTTAGTCTCCTAAAGTGTCTGTTTTTGTCAGCAGAGGCTCGTTTACAATGCTAAAAGACTAAACTTGTCGGGGTGGATGACAGAACAAACCTCGCTAATCTTGGCTACTGAAAAGACTAAATCATAAATTATAGTCCTGGTTATATTAATTGATTCATTAGTGAACAGCCATTAATTCAGTTCCCTGCATTATGCTGAAAGCTGGTTATACACTTGGAGTAAGTCACTTCCCTGGCTTGGATTTTGTTCTTTCACCAGATCTTTAAGGTGTAAAGTTAATTGTATTCTTAAACATTTTAAAATCCTTCTCAATTGTACAAAACACTTCCTCGCCGTTTTATTTTTTTAAGATTTTTTTTTTAATGTGAACCATTTTTAAAGTCTCTATTGAATTTGTTACAATATTGCTTCTGTTTTATGTTTTGGTTTTTTGGCTGGGAGGCACGTGGGATCCCAGCTCCCCAACCAGGGATGGAACCCGCACCCCCTGCATTGGAAGGTGAAGTCTTAACCACTGGACCGCCAGGGAAGTCCCATCCTTGCCGTCTTAAGGAGAAGATATGGTCATGATTTTACTTTATCTTAGTGATGCATCATTAAAAACATTAACCTTTCACTATATTTAAATATGGTGCAAGGTTATCCTCTCTCAAAGGCCCCCACTGGCCGTGTGCTTACATCTGCTGTTTTAGCGTTTCTGTCATTTTTCACACTGCTAGTCTGTCCACTGTCACTTCTCCCAATGCTCCATGTACCTGCCCCTAAAAACTGGTTCGTTAACCCCAACTGTGCTGCTTCACTTCTAATCTGATAGTGCTTAGACACTAGATAAGGGTGTTTATGAGAATTGTTTATCAAAGGCAGATGAAATGTCCTGGAATAATCATTAAGAGCTCCCTATCTTACTGTCAAAAGTGTCTAGGCTTGCACAATAAAATATAATCACCCAATGTATAAATAAAAGCTGAGAAGCTAAGAGAGAACAGAGGTGGGAAGTAACTTTCCTAAGTTCATGAGAAGTGACAGTCGATTTTGTTTCCCGGGATCTTTTTCAGTTTTGCAGTTATGCTGAGAATGGTCAGGTTGTAAAAGCGCTAAGCATTGGTTAGAAATAAGATTGTCCATAGTAATTTTCAGTACAGCAGGCTGGGAGATAAAATACCATGTGCAGAACACTTGTTTGAAACTAACTTACATTAGTCCACACACCCAAAATGAATACATTGACTTGTCTTCTACCCTTATCTGAAAGAGTATTTTCTTTGATATTTTTCCCCTTCCTCCTGATGCACTTCCTGTTCTTCATCCTCTTGTTCTGCCTTGATCGGGAGTCCTTTAACTCTTCTGGAAAGATATGACCCAGAGCCATTACAAGACAATCCCACCTACCCAAAAGCTGTCCACCCAAAATTGGTAGCCAGCCTGTATCTAATATCTGAAGCATTCCCAGGCTCATCCCTGACTTGGTTCCATGGACTTGAACTTTCAGATTGTCCCTTTCAGGACATGGATGGCAGTGGACTGAAAGCTGGGATTAGAGTCAGACAGATGGAAGCTCTAGTTATAGCAACTTCGCTTGCTAGATTTAAGACCTTGGGCAATGACACTACTTCTTTAAGGCTCACTTTCCTAATTCGAAAAACTAAAATAATAATGCCAACCTAATAGGGTTTTAACCTGTATTCCCTGCCTCTCTTGGGGTTCCTAGTCAAGGTGCTGGCTTACTGAACCCATGATTAGGTGCCAGGAGGCCCATGATGGGGTTAGGATTGCTATTGGATGCAGCTCAAGGGGTGAAGACTTAGAAGAGTGAGCTAATTCCAGATCTTTAGGGAAATTTTAGATTTCAGTGTTGGAAAGACCAGAAGGTCATAAGGGGAACATTTTGTCCTCCTAAGCATCCTAACATAGGCTCACCAAGCATCAGGCAGTTGATAAAGAAACACAGAGATCCTAGGAACCCAAAAGAATGACAGCCATGGACCCTTAGGATCAGCAAAGTCCTAAGATTCATCAAGAATGAAACCAGTGGGCTTCCCTGGTGGTGCAGTGGTTGAGAGTCCGCCTGCCGCTGCAGGGGACGCGGGTTCGTGCCCTGGTCCGGGAAGATCCCACATGCCGCGGAGCGGCTGCCGCGTACTGAAAAAAAAAAAAAAAAAAGAATGAAACCAGATACCTTAAAAGCTGCATTACCCACTCTAGGATTCCCAGTACAGCTCAACACCATCCATAGATGAGGATGCTCTTAAGCCAAGGGTTTGCAAGTCTGAGTTCTCCTGTGTGTAACTGGACAGAGTGGAGATACTCGGAAGTTAAACCCAAAGAAAGTCAGAGAAGGTTGAGCTCCACTGAGAACACTGGGAGGGCAGTGGACTGAGCCAGCACATTGACATTCATGCGTAGGAAATGACCTCTTAAGGAGTCACAGTCGCTTCAGTTAAACCAACACTAATTTTGCAAAAAAAAAAAAAAAAAAAAAAGTCTCTGCCCTTCAGTAAGTTACCATCTACTGGGGGAATGAAAGTCCACAAGGAGTAACAAATTCAAATGCCTTCAGGGGCTCCAGTTGCAATAAAATAAGTTGTAACTAAGAAGTTGGGAGGACCTATGAAAAACCAGAGAGTGCACACCCTTTTTAAAGGTCCTCAATGTCAGAAATATTTTAAAATTCATGACTGGCAAATAAACACCATTGGGTGGTGAATTTTCATAACCTCACACAGACCTCCTTAGAACAGAGTTTCTCAGCCTGGGCCCTGCTGTCATTTGGGGCCAGATAATTCTTTGTTACAAGAGGCTGTTCCTTGTAGGATGTTTAGCAACATTCCTGGCCTTTATGCATCAAATGCCATAAACACCCCTCTGATTGCGACAATCAAAAATGTCCCCAAACATTGCCAAATGTACCCTGGGGGGCAAAATAGGCCCCCGCTCCCACCACCTGAGAAAGAAGTGCAAGATGTCACAATAGCAAAGAACAGCCCAAGAGAACAGCACCCACACACACACCCACAACCCCCATCCCCACAGCAGCTGGCCAGGAAAAAACCATTATCCTCAATGAACAGATAAAGAAACAGGAGCAAAGCCAAGTTACAGTTGGATGTGACAGCATCACTATTTAAATCAAGCTTTTCTCACCCAAAGCTGTGTTTTAACCTGTCTGACATCATGCCTCAAGCAGAGGATGTTTCAAAGGATAGGTTGATTGAGCTGAGACTCAGAGAGAGGACTGGTCTTAACGTCTGTGGGAACATCTCTCTAGCCCTTTCTCTCTCTGTGCTATCGAAGATGAGCTGGAGAGGGGACACAGCAGTCCAGAGGCTACTGCAGTCATGTTGATGATAAGTGACATGGCTCTGCACTTGACCACTGAGGGTAGGGATATAGATGAAGATATGGAAGATATTTTGAAGACAAACTTGTCAGGATTGGTGATTGATTAAACTAGGACAAAAAAGAAAAAAGAATGGAGAATCCTAGAATGAGCCAGCATTAGTCACGATAGTTAACAACAGCAGCTTTAACAAACATTCCAGATATCTCAGCAGCTTAACAAAGTCAAGGTTATTTCTCCCTCACATCATAGTCCAGTCAGGTGTTTGGCCAGAAGACTTCGATGTAGTAACTTGGGGATCCCAAGCCCTTGCATCCTGTGGTGCCATCATCCTCTAGGTCAGAGGTCAGCAAACTACAGCCTATGGACCCAATCCAGCCACTGCCTGTTTTATAAATAAAGTTTTATTGGAACATAGTCACATTCATTTGTTTACATAGCATCCATGGCTGATTTCACATACAATGGTAGTGTTGAGTAATGGCTACAGATACCATATGGCCAGCAAAGCCTAAAATGTTTACTCACTGTCTTTTTACAGAAAAAAAGTTCTCCTTGGCATCTTCTACTGAATTCCCTTCAATCAACCAATGACTAATAAGAGAAAGTAAGAAAGATCACCCAAGAGGTTTTATAGCCAGGCCTAGACATGGAGTAGAACATTTCTGGGGCCATACACCTTTTGGCCAGAACTTGTTACATGGCTGCCCTCCCATGCAAGGGAAGCTGGAAGATATGGAAAAGGTCCACAGCTAAGGGTGGGAACTAAAAGTCCCTGCCATTGATCCATGGCTCTCGAAAAACTTCCTCTTGCTTGATTATCATCCTGTGGTTTCCTTAGAATGGAAAACCCACATATTCTTGCAAAGTGCTGTAAACAGCCATATCTCACTGAGACACGTTAATGACCAACATAAACTACCGAGCCCTCAGTTTAAACAAATGTATTATGTTAGTTGATAATAGTAGAGTAAACATGACCCCAATTAATGAATTTTCTCAGAGCTATATACTCTTTATTAGTTCAAATAAGGGCATAAATGGAAATTCAGTGTAACTCAATAATATGAATGTCTACTTTATGCTCAGTGCTGTGCTAAGCAGAAAGGAAAATAAAGACATACCAGATACCTGCCAGGACCTCATCTTAAGCATGAAATACACAAATACAGAAATAACAAAAGAAGCATTATTTCTAAGTTCAAAAAGGGTAGAGGTTTACCTTTTCACCAGCCCAGAGAAAGAATATACCTTGAGGACTGGGGTGGTTGAGATCTACTTTCTGGAGAAGAAAAAAAAGCCATTATGATTTGTGTGATTTCCATAAAAGTTAAAGTAAGAGTGAAAGTTGATAAAATGTGAAAAATGCTTTACAACTGAGAAGTCATTCTCACTATGTAATATCCTTTCATATTCATCAAAATCCTGTGAATTTGGTGTCATCAGGACTAACTCACTTTCACCAAGAACCAGTAAGTGGTTGGGACTTGCTCTGTGATGCACAGCTTGTGAGGGGAACAGTAGTCCTGAAACAAGGAATAGATTTATCTTGTTCCTTTTTCTTTTACTTTTTTTTCTTTTCCTGATTTCTAATCCTGGGCTCTTTCAACTCTACCACATTGCCATTAAAAATAAAAAAAGAGTGTCCTTTGAAAGACTTACGCTGAGGTAGTCACAGAGAACTCATGATGCGCTCCAAAGCAAACAGCAGTCGGGAGAAACCTTTCCACACAAAGACAGTGAAATTTCTATTGGCTCAAGGATGACCCAGCCAGGGGCAAAAAAGAGGAAGTCACAGGCTGAAAGCTCCCCGAGGATTGCTCCATCCAGTTCTCAGGTGGAAAGCAGCTTTGAAGTTAAAACACCACCATCCCGACAAGTAAAGGAAGTGAAACTGTGAGGGCTGTCAGTTCCATCAGGTTCAGTAAATGAAGTAGACATCGAATAGGTGACCAAGAATAGAGCGGCCCTTTGTGGATGGCTTGGAGGTATTTTGGCTCCTACCTGGGGTCAAGTTCCCCGACTCCCAGGGCCCCTTTTATTTGTCATCTTGACTCATAGGCAACTAGGACATTAAGCTCCTGAACAACAGAAGATATCTGAGTATGTGACATATATGTATGTACACAGCCCACGCCTGCAGCAGTCTCTCCCGGGAGGTCAATGGAGCAGAGAAACACCACGTCATGGTGGAATAAAGACCTGTTATGGCCTATTTGGCCAAGCACTTCCATAGGATGAACTACAGCAGTCACAAGGACCAGTTGGGCAAGATTCCTCTTTGGGTGAGTCTACCAATGGAAATGGGAAACAGAATGAAGTCCAGTTTGCCTTGATCCTAAGGGATAAAGTCCACACCCTCATCATGACATATAGTCTATTTTTGTCCTGGTCCCTGTCCACCTGAGAAATCTTTCTTTACCTACTTCCTCCTTCCTCATGTTCCACCAATAGGAGCCTCTCAACACATCACTCACTGTGTACCCCCATGGGCTGGCACATGATTCCAGTTTCCACTCTTTGATATGCCTCTCCCACTTCCTCCACCTGACAAACTCCTATCCATCTTCCATACTCAACGTTCAATCACAGTTCATCTCTGATAATTTCTTCCACTTGTCCTTTCAGCCATCAGGAAGCCAATCCCTTCACTTTGCAACCACAGCACTGTATATGTCTCATTGCTATAGCACACATCGCATTCCGTTGAAATAATATGCGTTCTTGTCTGTCTCCCTCACTGGTCTGGAAAGTCAAATGGGAAGGCATGATGTCTAATTCTTCTCTGTTTTCTCCTCACACTTACCATACTGCCTGCTGTGTTGTAGACACTCAATAAATGTTTGTGGAAGACGGTAAATCCCAGACAAAAATCTGGCTGGAAGGAAACTGTGAGGAAGTGAAAGAAGCCTAGATCTGAAGCTTCAAGTATTCAGGACCCATCTAGAAAGTGGGAGTATGTTGTCTATCTCATATAACTAAAGTCAAATTTAAATGATGAGGGCTTCCCTGGTGGCGCGGGTTAATCCCTTCACTTTGCAACCACAGCACTGTATATGTCTCATTGCTATAGCACACATCGCATTCCGTTGAAATAATATGCGTTCTTGTCTGTCTCCCTCACTGGTCTGGAAAGTCAAATGGGAAGGCATGATGTCTAATTCTTCTCTGTTTTCTCCTCACACTTACCATACTGCCTGCTGTGTTGTAGACACTCAATAAATGTTTGTGGAAGACGGTAAATCCCAGACAAAAATCTGGCTGGAAGGAAACTGTGAGGAAGTGAAAGAAGCCTAGATCTGAAGCTTCAAGTATTCAGGACCCATCTAGAAAGTGGGAGTATGTTGTCTATCTCATATAACTAAAGTCAAATTTAAATGATGAAAAGTTGGGGGGGATAGTTGGTTAATGTCAGTGGTGACCCGATAAGGACATGAAAGTAATTTCCAACATGTACTTTTAGCTGCACTAATCCATTGCTACAAAGTGATAAATCAAGAGGAAAAGAAGATGGTATCAACGGATAGGATAAGAGGAGGGTCTCTCAGTCATTGAGCTGAGCAGTACATTCAGGTTTAGATCCAAATGGTCATTTGGTTCCAGAATGATGAAGAACAGAGAAACAAGAAGGCAGAGAACCAACTGAATGAAATCATGGCCTCTCTGACTCTCCTTATGCTTCTGGATGCTGTTTAATCACACCGTTCGTTGGTGCTTGCTTTAGTTTATTAACATTTGTACTCACTCAAAGATCCACATGGTGCACTCTCTCAGCTCCAAGGTTGGCTCCTCTGTGGATGGGTTTTCTTTTCCCAACAAGCATTATTGCCTTAGAGTGGAGAGTGTTATGTCTGCCTTATTTACTAGCAATAGCAATGGTAGTGGTAGAAATCCGTGGCAAAGGTTGTGCTATGGAAATTCACCTTTATTGAAAGCTCACTGGTGGCCAAGTACTGGGTAGTCATTCAACCCACAACCCACCTGTAAGCAATTTACTATCTTTCATTCACCAAACACTCAATGAGATCTTCTAGGCACTGGGTGTATAGCAGCAAACACACTAGGCAAACTCACTGGTCTCTTATCAACTATTGCCTACTGATGTTAAAAGAAAGACAGACAAACAGTAATCACATCAGATAATGAGTGAGAACTGAAAGGAGGCTTTATGTTAGGTAATAGAAAAATTATTAGTCTAATTTTACCAATGAGGAGCTACAGTCTTAGAGAAATTAAATAACTTGTCTGAGACCACACAGCTACACAATGACAGAGCAAGGCCTTAAACCCAAGTCTATCTGAATCTAAATCAATGAAATAGCCCACACCACAGAATATAGTCAAGAGATAAATGTACTAGTCTCTAGGCCTTTGTTTACTAACTTCTTAGAAATAAGACAAAACTCAGTGTTAGCTGAAATGGTTGTAGTTATCTTCATGAGGGCAGGAAAGGAGGTAGGAGTGAGGAACAAATCGGGGAAGGACTCGGAAGAGAAGGTGAAACAGAAATAATATATGGCATTTTCAGGAAAGGTTTATAATGGGAATCAGCAAAGTATAGCCCACAAGTGAAATCCAGACCACTGCCTGTTTGCATAAATAAAGTTTTATTAGAACATAGCCACGCCCACTCATTTAAGTCAAGTCTACGGATGCTTTCACCTTACAGTAGAAGAATTGTGGCAACAAAGACCATCTGGCCCATAAAGCCTAAAATATTAATTATGTAGCCTTTTGCAGAAAAGCTTTGCCAACTTCTGGTTTACAGTAAAGGAGCATTGTGCTCTGGTAACTTGAGTAGCTCAAGATAAAAGTGAAATTCTTGACTGAAGCCAGAATCTTGAAACCTTGCAGAGGAGTTTGAACATTTTTCTACAGGCAATGGAGACCTATCCAAATAGCCTAAAGTACAAAACTCTGCTCTACACAAGCATCATTCAAAGTCACCCAAAGAGCTCAACCACTTCAACCAATTGTAGTGTGGTGTTACAATAAGAAGAGTCATCGCATATTTAATCAGCAGAGTTCTGTTCCGACCTCAATTCATTAAGGCTTAGGAACTGTATGCTGGTCACCAGTCTGCCATTTTAGAGCATCCCTTCTCTGGCCTTTAGTGTTCTCATGTCCAAAATGCAGGAAATAATCTCACCCCCCTAGGCTTGTGGAGAAGAATGATGTTAGAGAATAGAGAAAAAAAAGAATTGTGAAATGAATAAAATCCCTTGCAAATATCAGAGATTATTCATTCATTTGCTCAACCACAAAGTGTATTGTGTGAACGGGGATTCAGAAACAAGTGAGGTTAAGATCCACAGTCTAGAAGGAAAGGTGACACGCAGACAAGAGTGCCAGAACACTGTCCCGAGTTCACATATAATACAAAGTAGGGAGAAACCAACTCTGCGTGGGAGGAAGTGGGCTATCCAGAAAGGGCCACAAGGAGGAGTTTCTAACAAGGAGAAAAAATTCACCACAGTGAAGGAGATAAAAAAAACACGTGCCATCGCTGATGATTATGACATCCTTTGTTTACTGATATGGGAGGCAATACTCCATTTATCAGTTCCTCCTCTTGGTCCGAAATTTGACCAATATTTGGGAGACGTTTCATGACCAATTTTTGTCCCACAGCTCTGGGAGGCTCATCCCAGGTGAGGCGAAAATTCTTGTTGATATGCCACTTCAGGTGCTAATTTCCCGCAGAGGGAGAGCTGGTGAGCCCTGAGGGAACTCAGGAAGAAAAAGAATACCTGCCGTCTAGCAGCCATCAGACTGCAGCCACTCCCTACGGTGAACCAACCGTGAGGAAACACAGGCTACTGGCCCCGGACAGCTGAGGTGCATGTCAAAGGAATGATTGCAGGGAGCGCACTCTTGCATCTTCCCTTACATAGAAAAGCGCTCAATTCCTTAACTTGACATGTCTGGTTTTCTTTAATTAACAATAATCTTTTGATGTTCAGACTACCTGCCCTGCAGGTAAGTCTGCAAGGTAGTCTGCAAGTCTGCAACTACCTGCAAGGTAGTTCAGACTACCTTGCAAAACTCTTATATATCCCGGCTCCCCACCTTGCCTCCTGGAAGCAGTTCTCTCAGGTTTACTTGAGATGCTGCAGGCTGGGCTTGAAGTCCTAAAGATTCCCACCGAATAAAACATAACTCTCAAACAAAAAGAAAAAAAAAAAAGCACGTGCAAAGGCCCAGCGTGGTTTGACATGAGCGGCACCTAGGAGCTGACTGTGGATGCAAACAGAAATGAGGCAGAAGAATGCAGTTGAATGTAACAGGTTCTTATATGCTGTGATAAGGAACTTGAACTTGATCCATAGCAAGTGGGGAGCCATTGAAGGATTTGGTATCTGGAAAGAACTTGGTCAGAGTTGGGGCTTGAATGCCTCAATTGATCAGGCTATTAGGTGAGTTTCCAGCTGTTCCTTTTGTGTAAGAATGAGGGACTGCAGTGTGACAATGGCCCATGGAAGAGCTTCCAGTGGCCTCTTTGTCCCAGGCAAGCCAAGATCACCACTCACCGTCATGGTCCTTGCAGCCAATGCAGGAAAGCAACTGGACCAGAGACAAGAATAATAGCACATGAAAGACCCTGGAATAATCCCCCTAATGTGACCTCTGACTTTCGGACATCCACCTATGAGAAAATAACCATGCCTACATCAGTGCCATGTCTCACATTCCCCAAGCCTGGATCCTCTCCAAACATGATATGTGCAACCAATATATGTCAAGCAGAAGAAGAGATAATCAAGTTGTTCAGGAGAGGATGGAAAGAGAAAGATAATTTTCCGATGTGGGCTTACACAGTGGGTCAGGGTTTGTGTTGTTTTCTCACTTCCCAAAACCTCCGTGGTATCTACTTCACCTTAAGAAAAAGGGGATTAGGAAGTGATTAATATAGAAAGAATTGCTGTGGGAAGGTTGTCTTCTGAGACCATGCCAAACTCTCTTCCTGATTAACCCCTCTGCTAATGGGACCACTTGACCAAGGAGGGCAGTTTCCTACTTTTGCTCCTGAAACCTCCAAGTGTCATGGAGGAGGGAACAGAACTAGGCTGCAGTTTGACATGCACAGAAGTCCAAGGAGGACTCATTGCCACTCAGAGGCTGCGTCCTCAAATGGGAAAGTGTGGATCTTACGGGTAGACAGACGTGGATCCAAAACTATATCTCAAGCCCCACTTCCTGTGTGACCTTAGCCCACTTGCCAAACTTTCTTAAGCCTCACTTTCCTCATCTATAAAATGAGGATAATAATTCTTATGTTTGTACAACGTTATAAAGTTAAGTAATATATTTTAAGTGCACAGCACGGTATTTAGCATGTGCCCAGCATATTATACTTATTATTGAAATTAGGCCTCCACCTGAAAGTTTGATGCACAAGATGACTTTGCAGGTTCCCAACTTGATCGAGTATGATGTACTTTAAAAAATAAAAATAAAACCCCTGCAACCTGAAAATCTTAGTGTACTGGAAGAAGTGTTTGAGGAGATAGTTATCCTATTACTACTCAAGATTTTCCCCAGATTCCTTGATTGGCATCTAATAGGTGCTCAGGACATTTTGTTGAATGATTAGATAAATAAATTTGTTAAGAAATTTAATACACGACACAGGTAGATGTTAAGAATACAAGCCTGGGTCTTCCCTGGGGGCACAGTGGTTGAGAGTCCGCCTGCCGATGCAGGGGACGCGGGCTCGTGCCCCGGTCCGGGAGGATCCCGCGTGCCGCGGAGCGGCTGGGCCCGTGAGCCATGGCCGCTGAGCCTGCGCGTCCGGAGCCTGTGCTCCGCAACGGGAGGGGCCACGACAGTGAGAGGCCCGCGTACAGCAAAAAAAAAAAAAGAATACAAGCCTGCATAAAACAAGTTTTAACCTGTAGGAAGTATGTATATAGTGGTAAGACTGCTATAGTAAAATTGCCAAAGGATTGAAGGAACAACTCAGAGAAGAGGAATTTGAAATCCCTAAAAGTAAATGAACAAAACAATGTTAAACGAACCCACAGTTCTATGAACATAAATGCAGACTAAAAGCACTATCCACCATCAAATTGGAAATGATTTTTAAACTGATAGCATTCTATGATGGCTTGGGTATGGCAAAATGAGGCAATTCATTCACAGTTGGTCAGAATGTACATGTGTTAAGCTTTCTGAAAGCCCATTTATCAGTACAATTAAAAGCCCTGAAAGTATCTCTACTTTCTGGCCCAATAATTCTACTCCTAGAAATCTACAATACAGAAACATTAGAGCCATAGACAAAGATGTCTCTATAGGAATGTTCATCACACTGTTATTTATATAATAGCAAAAGAAGAGGAGGAGAAGGAGGAGGAATAAGAAGGAGAAGAGGAGAATGGAAAGAAGTGGGAGAAAGAGGAGGAGGAGAGCAGAGCAGATATGGACGAGATAAAATTAAGACACAGGGCAGCTATGATAAAGGAATTGGATGGGAATTTATCAGAATTAAAGTGTTATATATTTTTATGTTGTTCTAGGGTATAGTAACGATACTAAATTGAGACTTTGTTAACATCACGTTTGTTTTTTGTTTGGTTGGGTTTTTTTTTTTTGCGGTACCCGAGCCTCTCACTGTTGTGGCCTCTCCCGTTGCGGAGCACAGGCTCCGGACGCGCAGGCTCAGTGGCCATGGCTCACGGGCCCAGACGCTCCGCGGCATGTGGGATCTTCCCGGACCGGGGCACGATCCCATGTCCCCTGCAGCGGCAGGTGGACTCTCAACCACTGTGCCACCAGAGAAGCCCCATCAAGTTTGTTTTAAAAGAACTAGGTGACTACTAAAATTACAGTCATAGAGCATATAACTGCAAAATGAGTAGAGGAAAAAATGGAAAGAGAAAAAGAAAAGTAATTGAATCAATCACAAAAAACTTAAGATTAAAAAAATGAAACATACAAGACAGGACAATTTGCAAGTGGACAACCAAATTATAAACATAAATCTAAATATATCAGTGTCTTAGTTGGCTCTGGGTACCATAATAAAATACCATAGACTAAGTGGCTTTCTAAACAGTAGAAATTTATTTCTTACATTTCTGCAGGATGGAAGTCCGAGATCTGGGTGCTAGCATGGTCAGGTTCTGGTGAGGACCCTCTTCCTGGCTTGTAGATGACCACCTTCTTGCTGTGTGCTCATATGGCCTTTCCTTGGTACATGAGTTTGGAGAGAGAAAGAGAGATTTATCTTCCTCTTCTTCTATGGTCACCAATCCTATTGGAATTGGTCACCCTTCTGACCTCATTTGATCTTAATAATCTCCTTAAAAGCCCTATCTCCAATAGGGCTTCAACATATTAATTTGGGAGGGACATACTCAGTTGCTTATCAAAGAAAAAGCATCTTATCATCTATCCTCCAAAAAATATGATGCAAATTTGTTATTTACATGTGATATAGTAAAATTAAACCATTCCTTAGTATGGAAACGTTAATATTTTGGTCAGAATTATAAACAAAAAAGAGTCTGAAAGGCACAGAAAAAGAGCAAGTCAATTTTTACCAGTAAAAATGAGATAGAAAATATAATTCTAAAGAGATATTTACAATAGCATTATAAAATGTAATGTATACGATAATTAACAAAAATGTGTATGCCATTTATGGATATTATAAAACTTAATGGAAAGTCATTAAAGTCCAAATAAATGTGAGCTATAAAATATTCTGAGTGAGACTCAATATCTTACAGATGTTAATTCTCCCCAAACTGATCTATTGCTTTAATGTTATTTCACCAAAAATCCTAACAGCATTTTTTCATATACTTGATTGACTGATTCTAAATTTTGTATGAAAAAGCAAAAGTCCAAGAATAGCCAAGATGCTCCTGAGGGTGTAATACAAAGTTATGGGACTTCGCCTGTTGGACATCAAGAATTATTATAAAGGTACAGTAATTAAGCAAGCATGGTACTGGTGCAGAAACTAACAAAAAACAAGAAAACTAACAAAAAGGAAGAAAATAGAGGGCCTATGAATAGGCATACTCACAAAAGCAGAAACTTCATTATCACAGAATAGTCATAGCAGATGAGCAGGGAAATGATAAACGATTTAATAAATTATATTGTGATGATGGCTATTCATAAGTACTAAAATGATATTTGATCCCTAGCCAAAAATCAGTTCTGGCGGAATAAAGATTTAAATGTAAAGAATCAAACTATAAAGCTTTTAGAAGCAATATGAGAGAATATATTTGCAGCTTGGGGTTAAAGAAATATTTTTTAACAAAACACAAATATCACAAACCTTAAAAGAAATATTGATAAATATCACTATCTTGAAATCAAGAATTTTGTTCATCGAAAAACTCAATTAAAAAAAAAGAAAAAGCTTTAATCTGGCTGAAGATTTTTGAAACAAACCAATAAAGGCTTTGTATCTAGTGAATATAAATGTTTCCTTCAATCAAAATTTTTTTAAAGATGAATGACCAAACAGAAAATGAGAAAAAATTCAAAATAAGCATTGCACAGAAGAAGACCAAAAAATGATCCAAAAACATAAGACACTCAGTCTCTTTGGTTGAGGGAAATTTTCATCAAGAAAATGCAAATAAAACCCACAAGTGGGCTTCCCCGGTGGCGCAGTGGTTGAGAGTCCGCCTGCCGATGCAGGGGACACGGGTTCGTGCCCCGGTCCGGGAAGATCCCACATGCCGCGGAGCGGCTGGGCCCGTGAGCCATGGCCGCTGAGCCTGCGCGTCCGGAGCTCTGCAACGGGAGAGGCCACAATAGTGAGAGGGCCGCGTACCACAAAAAAGAAAACAAAAACAAAAAAACAAACAAAAAACCCCCACAAGTTACCATTTCACACATAACAAAGTGGCAAAAATTTCAAAGGTGTACAACACCAAGTGTTTGTGAAATTATGGAGCAATGGAACCTCTATCCCACCGCTGCTGGGAGAGCACATTGGTATGGCCATTTGGGAATTTTTCTGGGGCATTAAACAGTAAAGTTGAGCATGTGCATTCTCTTCTCCTTAGTAACTCTATTATCGGTTGTACGTTGTTGAAAAGAGCTTCCCAGTGGATGCACTACAAGATTTTGATACCCTGAGACCTTGCGGTGACCAGGTGAGGCCTGGGGTAGCCATAAATTTCCGCCCCCCCAGCCCACCCCCCTCCAGTAGCGTGCTCTATGTTCCTTCTGAGAGATCCCTATCGATATTGCACAAGAGCAGATAAGTGACAGCTGGTGATCACCACGAGGACGTGCTTAGCAAGGGCAAAGATGCTACCGTGGACACAGGGTCTGTGCCTCACGGCCACTGTCCAGCAACACATGGCCAACATGTGGCCACTGGCTGTCAGAGACTGGAGTAAGGAAGGCTGGGAATGAAGTCCCACTGGGAACAGCTTCCAATGGTGGTTCCACATCTCCGACCATTCCTTACAGACGTCACATACTCATGTCTGTTTGCATCTGCTGTGCCTTCTCGGTAGTACCCAAGCCAGCTCAGATCAGCTGCACATGCACCCTAACTGGTGCATTCATCCTGAACCTCCACATACATTAAAACTAGCGTTCACCATTATTTTGAAGTACTTGATAAGAAACTGTTATTAGGATTAGAAACTTATTTGCATTGTGACAAGCAATGGAATCAGTAAGATAGTTACTAGGTCCTGTCACCGTTGTAAAATTTTAGAGTTGAAAATGTATTGTTCATTTTATATCACCTACCGGTGCAGTTTCTTGTATATAGTGACCATCAAGAATTTGAAGAGACTGCCATTAAAAAATCTCGTGGGAAATTATATATAACTATTTCAGGCATAAAGCCTGATAAAAAGAAACTGTATTTATGGAAACAGGTTCACGTTCCTCATTAAAATTTTGAAAATACTTCCTTTGACTTTACTTTCCCTATCATATTTATATAACCTACATAAAATTCATGGATATAGCATCAATTCCCTCTAATTTACCCCCCGTGCTCTACTACCGGTATTATCCTTTTCGCGAGGTGAGAAGGATTAGGAATCCCCACGGGATAAGAATGCACTCCGCGCCAGGACACACATTCAAGCGTGTTCTTCACAGTATTGCTCATCACAGTAAGAAATGGAAACTCATCCACTGCTCACCACCGGCGCAATATATGGTCTTCTAGCCACACTCCGAAATCTACACAGTAGTAACAAGAAACAAACTACAACTGTGCACGATTATTGATGGATCTCAGAAAACACAATGACAAGAAAGAGCGACAAGTTGCAGAAGAATGTATAAAGTATGACTCTGTTCACTAAAACCCTCAAACAGAAAAAGCTAGGCATTCAATCATTAGGGAATTACATGGTAGGCAGCCACGTCATCAAGAAACACAATGGAACGGTGAACACAGGGCAAGGAGAGGCACGCAATCGGAGAGGGGTGGTAGCCGCCCTCTAAAGAAATCACGGTGTGTTCCTCAAGCTGGAGGGTTGATACACGAATGTTCTTTATTATTTCAAAAATCTGTGTTAATTAATTACATAATTAAATAAGCAAAGAAGAATAGAGGCTGTTGCATTTGCCTGCAGTTTGGTCAAATATTATTTAAAATAGATAACCAAAAAGGATCCACTGTAAAAAATAAAAAAGAATAAAATTTTTTAAAAATCTGGTCAGATAAAAATGGAGCAGAATAAAAAATAAACATACCAAAAAAAATGGAGCAGAGGATGGACTGATGCAGGGGAAGAGTGTCTGGAGAGGAAGCAATGGAGAGCGAGAGAGAATAAAATAGATAAGCACATCGACATTCATTATTTTAGATTACAGTACCTAATGTCTTCTTTACTGAGTTCTACATAAGCTCTAATCACTTTTGCCCTAGGTTCTGGGAATTTCAATTCACATGTTGATAATGACCCCCTCAAAGCACACTGTTCTAAAGGCAAAGTGCTGTTTTAGAGGAATAAGCCTGTTACCAATATTCATTCTGCCCCAAACCGTCCAAACATTCTGCTGTGCGAAAGATGGCCTTAAAATGGGAACAGCATTTAAGAGGTGAATCAAGTAAAGAAATGAACTTCCAAGTAAACAGAGAAAGGGCAATTCTAATGTATAACTTACCCCGTATAAACCGGTGTACTCATCTACCTCTTTCTATCGCTCTGCATGTCCTCAATGTCTATTACCACAGCACCAGGGTCATTAGCTGGGAGATAGTAGATTGGTAGAAAGCTGTGAGATAAATGGGGCTTTAGAGAACCTAATGAAATGTACTTTCCATATACAACAAGTCCTCAAAATCCACTATACAATACAATAAAATCCAAAATATAGGGGGAAATCTGCACAGAAATATTCATTGCAGAACGACTTATAACGAAAAAAAAAAGGAAGGGGTGGAATAAGTCATATGTGGAATAATCGATGAATTGCGAATACCTATTGTGTACCAGCCACTGTCCTGGGCATTTTACATAGATTTTCTCATACAGTCTTCACACTTACCCTATAAGACACTTATATCCATCCCCATTTTACAGAGGAGGAAACTGAGGCTCTGAGACAGTAAGTCTCAAGTGAAGTGTCTAAGGATGCATGCCTAGACTAAGTCTATCTGACTCACTCTACTATGAATTCTTGCCATTATTCCCCAGAGTGTAGGCTCAGGAGAGGGTTCCTAGGTGAGACTGCCTGTGGTTGATGATGTGCTGGTATCTTCTGTGTGCCCTTTCACCTGCACTCAACCTCCTTCTCTAGCTGTTCTCAGCCCATGAGGCTTTCCTGTGTGGGCTGCATCAGTGGATCTCTTGCCATCTGGCTACCAGGCAGCAAGAGATCCGAAGGAGGAGACAGTGAAGTGAGCGCATTGGGTTAAGTGCTGGCTGCATCCCTCACATCAAGATCACAGCTCCTGTCTGGAGATGCTCTCTCTCCATGTCCTAAAAGCACGCCTCACTTGTTCAGGCCATGGGATAACACGGCCCCACTGTGCTAGCTCAGGTTACTGCACAGGTATACTGTGGCTTCACACATTTTTATAAATAGTCCCTTTCTGGAACTCTCCCCAGTTACAGAATTAGCATATGCCACTGGGTACTTGTACAGACCCTTAAAGATACAAGTGACGGGAAAATCCAAATAGAAGATGGGCAGAGATCAGAGTAGAACCAGAGCTGGGTGAGGACCAAAGACAGCACCAGGGATCTCCCACGTGGTTTTTGTTTAGCCAAGTCAATACCACACAGACTTATTGATTCTGTATGCTCTAGTCTAAATGGGGTGTGTTATGTAAGGAGCTCACAGTCTTGCGATGGAGACAGAGATGTCATAAACAGGCAATGCAGGACTGTGACAGGTACCACAACTGTGGAAATAACAAAGTGCTGAGAGGGGCATGGGAGAGGGAGTATTTAATTCCACCTTAAAGCAAAGACTTCAGAGAAGATGACATTTGAGGGATGAGGAGAATTTTGCAGGCAGAGTGAAATAGCATCTAACTAGTAGGCAGCAACAAGAGTTGATCGCCACCTGGGATCTCAAATCTAGGTAGATTCAGACTAGCCTTTTCCCGCTCCCTTTCAAGGAGACACTTAAGTCTCCAGACTTCATGGGTTGTGACTCTGACAGCCTTGTTCTCACTCCTTGGCCCAGGACTACAGGAGGCTAGTTTCTCTGCACGGTGGGGTTTATTCGCCTGGCAGAGTCTCCCGCCCCCGCTGGGAACAGAATCCTAGCATATGTATTTTATATAGCTTTGAGTCTTAAAGACAAGCTTCTGTCGTATAACCTGTCTTGTGACCAAAACTCCAGAATTCCACATTAACTAACACGTTAAACCACTCAACATACACATGCTTCATTAATGTTGAGATATGCAAATTCCACGCAGGGCAAGTCCTCTCTCAAACACGACTCCAGATCATGAACGAGGATTACAAAGTCAGCTCAATCTTCCAACACATTGAAGTTTCTGCCTCTTCCTCTCTACACGGTGGCGTGTAACTTGGTGTGCTTCAAAAGCAAAGTGTTGGTCAAAAGCAAGGTGGTCTTGGGTTCCTACATGTCCAGAAAGCTGACCCTCTCTGGAGCATAAAAATGGCCACTGATGATTGTGGTTGAGGATTCCTTGAGTTGGTGTGATTTCATTCCCACAGTCCCTACTCCGGAAGCTTAAGCAAAACAGTAGGTCTGGTGACCTGTTTCGCAGAGAGGCAGAGCTTTCTTTCCTATGGACCTCACAGTGATACAGATGCTGTCATTTGGCTACATTTAATCCCTTAATTTTTACCCAGGGAATGGTACTATTAGTCTAATGAACATGGCAGATGTTTGGAGCCAAGAGCAGGATTATGGCTTGTATGTAGCCTGGGAGTCCAACAGATGTAGACTCAGTTCCCTGACTCACCAGCTGGCCTCGGGCAAATCCACTTAGCAAATCCATTCCTCAGTTTCTCCCGTCCTAACATGAGGATAATCAGAGTTCCCACCAGAGATGCTCTTTGTCAGGACCTTTGATGTCAGTTTCCACAGACAAAGGGCTGTTATAATTATCCTGGGTGCAATAATGAGGAAGGGAAAAAGCCAGACTGATTTTTATAAGGCTTCTCAGGTACCAGTTTCCGGCTGCTGTTTGTGAGTCACAGTGGACCATGGATCCACCTTGCCATGCAGTGAAGCAGACTCATACTGGTGGGGAGCAGAGTGGAAGATGAGGGATGTTTTTTCCAGCTTCATGGTTTGAGGGGCCATGATGATTGACCGGAGCCTGACCGTCACGCATTCATAGCTCTTTTCTGCTGCTTATTTTTTCTATGACCTTGAAAAAGCCACTGAAATTTTCTGAGCCTAAAATCCTTAATCTGCTACTCAAGGCTTTTGAAAGGATCAATGAGGTAGTGTGTGCAAAGCGCCCACCACGATACCTGAAACATTGTAGGTACAAAAATGTTAATTTCTTCTCTTTTTTTTTTTAAAAAAAAAGAAAGACAATTTTTGAGGAGTTTTAGGTTCACAGCAAAATTAAGTGAAAAGTACAGAAGTCTCCCATATACTCCAGGCCCAACACACCCACATCCTCCTCCCTATCAACTTCCCACACCAGAGGGGTACATTGTAACAATCTATGAACTTGCACTGACACATCTTTCTCACCCAAAGTCCATAGTTTACACTAAGGTTCACTCTTAGTATTGTACTTTCATTATTTTGGAAAATGTAAAATGACATGTATCCATCATTATAGTATCACACAGAATAGTTTCACTGCCCTAAATTTCCTCTGTGTTCCACGTATTCATCCTTCCCTCCCCGCAACTCTTGGCAACCATTGATCTTTTTACTGTCTTCATAATTTTGCTTTTTCCAGAATGTCATATAGTTAGAATCATTCAGTGTGTAGCCTTTTCAGATTTGCTTCTTTCACTTATCAAAATGCATTTAAAGTCCCCCCCGCCATGTATTTCTGTGCCTTGGTAGCTCATTTCTCGATAGTGCTGAATAATGTTCCATTGTCTGGAGGTACCACAGTCTATCCATCCACATGTTGAAAGACTTCTTATTTGCTTCCAAGTCTTGGCAATAATGAATAAAGCTGCTGTAAACATCCTTCTGCAGGTTTTGTATGAACATATATTTTCAACTCTTTTGTGTAAATACCAAGGAGCAAAATTGCTGGATTGCATAGTAAGAGTATGTTTAGCTTTATAAGAAACTGCACAACTGTCTTCCAATGTGGCTGTACCAATTACACACTCTTGAGAGTGTAATTGAGAGTTCCTGTTGCTCAATTACAACAGGATGAATGAGAGTTCCTGTTGCTCTGCATCCTCACCAGCATTTGGTGTTGTCAGTGTTTTGGATTTTTGGCATTCTAATGGGTGTGTACATTCTCTTTTTAGGAATCACAAATACAAGGAGGTCAACCTGAGAATCTCAAACAGACTGGCATTAAGCTAAGAGATGGAGGGCAGAAATACCCCCAAATATTAATAAACCCCTGACCTCTAAACTTTACAGAGTAAATAACCAACTGATATTTATCTCACCTTCTAGCCCAGTCTGTGTCGATGGCATTGTAATTCCACTCTAGCCACAGAATCCTTGTCCGGTATCAGCAGGCACACTCTGTCTGACCATGCCCAGAGCCAAAAAAGTGAGCAAAAGTTTAGAGTTACACAGCCACCTACTTTCCATTTATTTCATCTGAGAGACCCTCAGAGTAAGAGTCAGATTCGGATTGGGCAAGGGTGGAGTGTTTCCATTTGGAGAAAGTCACATAAGCCAAGACACCGAGAAAGGCTTGCTCTTGGGACAAGAAGATGAGGAAGGAGAGTGGCAAAGAAGACTCTAGCTTGTCTAGTCTGACATTGGATCATGACTAACACAATCTAACTGGATCAGAGTCCACATGGCTGATCAAAGATAGTTGAGAGGAAAGATCTGTGCTTTGGTCAATACACTTTGCATAAGGACACCTGCTGAGGTCGCATGGAACACACTTTAATCTCATTTCCTGTGGTGCATTGTTTCCATTAGCCTGTGGCGACTCCATTTGAGAGCTTATTTAAATAAAATGGAAAGCAGAGTTAGGTCTATGCAATTTAACTAAAATAGAGGCCAATTTGGGTGGCCAGCCATTTGAAATATTTGACACACTCTGATTTTCTTTCTTTGTGTCTTTTGTTCATTTTGTTTTGTATTTCTCCAAAATGAGGACATTGGGGAGAAAAACTCTTAGGTCCTTATTATTCTATGCAATTATGATTTTGTCCTAAGATAGGATAAAATAATTTATCTCATTTGACTACCCAGTTATTTTGGGTGCCATCTAAACTAGCAATTCAGATGAGCGTATGACTCAAGGTCATGAAGGAAGCTCATGACATAAGATAGGACAAAGACATGGGTCAAGCTCTTTGTCCAGGTTATTTGCCATATTGAGTATTACTGGCAAAAATGAGCAACAAATTATAATAGGAAAGGTAACTGATTTTGACTGAAAAAAAAAGAGAAGGCTGAAATTCATCTTTCCTCAGACCATGAGAGTAATTTACCAAGCTTTATTAATGGGCACCTTCACATTCTTAGTAACCTTAATTGCTAATTAATTAAGAGATAATTGGATAAACAATAGATTGTATTACAAAATGAAGATAGTGAAATTTACTGTCATGGTGCCTAATGAACGTTCTTTATCCTGTTGCCCTATTAATCTTTCAGCGCCTTGATTTCTGAAGTAAAGAAACCCAAGAGCCATTTTCTGAAAATTAGAGTTAAATCAGATCAACATTAAAGGACTTCTGGGTCAATCATAATTTAATTAAAGCAGAATAGGAAAAAAAAAAAATCACAGCAAGTGAAACAGTCTGCAATAGTGACAAGAGCCTTGGTCTTAAAATCAGAATACCTATGTCTGAAACATTTATTATTATGGACATTGTTGACAAATACTTTGATTTCCCTGAGCCTCACTTTTCTCCTCTGTAAAATGGAGATGATCAGTTCAGCTGAAAGTGACAGAGACACAAAAATAAGAGTGGTCTATACAAGACAGAAGTTTGTTTCTCTAATTTGTAAAAGATCCAGAGGTAGACAGTTGAGGACTGATGGCAGCTCAGCTCCACAGAAATTCCAAGCCTAGGTTCATTCTATCTTTTTTTGTTTCCATGCAATGAGCCTCTAATTCCAAGACTGCCTCATAGTCTAAAAAGGCTGCTCCAACACCAGCCTTCATACCCACATTCAATCCAATGGAAATAAGTGCATAAAGAAAAAGAAGCAAAGCATCTACACCAGATCTCTATTAAGGAAGCTTCTAGACAGCACTCCAGCTCACATCTCATTGGCCAAAACTTAGTCATGTGACCACATACCTCTGCAAGGGAGGCTGGAAAATTTAGTGTTATTCTGGACAGGACGGGAGGCTTTGCCACTGTATGAAAATGGAGAGTGGAAATTGGAGGATACCTAGCTATCTCTAATCCGAGATATAGCTCAAAGGGTTGTTATGAAAGGCCAGTGAAGTAATGGATGTAACATAGCTATAGCAAAATGTCTGGCTCATAGAAGGTGTTCGGTAACCGCTGACTGAATCTGATGGACAAAAAGAGAAAGTTCCTGAGAACCTTGAATGCTCTAACGAGTCATGGGAGTGTGCTTCCCTAGAACCCACATATGCAAAGGGATCCAGATTCCCCAGGGGCGCTGAGGAGCCAGGGATTGGCCTGTCTTTGAACCAAGCTTCTGTTCAAGCCTTTAAGGGACCAGGACGTGCTAACTGCCTTCTGCATCCCATGCCTCCTCATTTCTGATGGTACAGTTTTCTCTTTCCAAAATCTTCTCTTGCTCCAAGATTCAGTTCAAACACCACTTTCTGCAAGAATCCTTCCTAACATCCCTGACTGTGTTCGGTACCTTTTGCTGAATTATCGTAAGAATTGGTGCAAACTGCTGTCCTAGAACTATATGAGGGCCACAAGATGCCAATAGCAGCGCCCCCCCCCTCACACACACATACCCACACACATATTGTGACAATCAGAACTGTCCTCAAACATTTCCAAATGTCCCCTGGGGGATAAAATTCTCCCCTATCCCCACCTCACACGAACACAGTTGGGAACAACTGTTATAGAACAAGAAGGAGGTGGATTTCAATAAAAGAATACCGTAAAATCAGTGAAGACCCCTTGACAGAGACAGACAAAGTTACTAGTTATGGAAAACAATCTACTTCCAAAGTTAAAATTTCTTTTCTCCCTCAGTCTCATTTTTTCCCCTAAGAATAAGACAGTGGGCTCTAGAAACTAGTCTGAAACAACTAGGGATCACCCATGCAAAAGAAGTGTGAAAGTTGGAGTACACAAGGAGGAAGGAAAAAAAACCTTAGGCATGAGCATAGAAATATCTCAGTATAAGGCAACTACATGATGATTCTGACATAAACACTAATTTGATCTCCAGTTACTTTAGTAAAAGCAAAGAATACAGAAAGATGGAGGTGATCATTGTATTTTGTGCCTAACTCATCAGAGCACACCAGGGAATACTGGATTCAGTTCTGGTAATTTCAAGAGTAACAGGGGCAAAGGAGAACAGTCAGAATGGGGTCCACTCCATTCTCCAATAATCCAAGAAGCGTGACTGGACGCCTGCTATGGCCCATGCATGTGGACACAGAGCTAAATGGGACATTGACCCTTCTTTTCAGAAATTGACATTCTGGTGAAGGGAGCAAATGTGTTAACAGTATCACAAAACATGAAGGGTTATTTTGAATAGCAGGTCTGTGTTGTATGAAGTTTAGGGAATCACAAAATAAAAAGTATAAAGGGCTGACTCCTGAGTTAGGAGTGCTGTTCTGGGCCTCCGTAGAATTATGTTTTAGAAAGATGACCCTGATGGCAGAAGTGGTGAGATCGTGAACTAAAGCAGTGGTAACAGAAATGGAGGGGAGGGATGTATTAAGAACCAGTCGGAAGGTAGAATCATGAGAAGTCTGTGATTGGATAAATATGACAGAGGAAGGGGAGAGAAAGACATCCAGGGTAACCCTAGCTGAAAACGTGAGAAATGAATGAGATAACGTGGGAAGTTTGGCTTTAGGAAGAAGACTTCAGGGAGGCAAGCCTGTTGTTTCCATGTATAAAGGACTTTATCCCGTGAAAAAAGTGCTGGGTATGTTTTGTGTGGTACCAAAGGTTAAGTCTAGGACCAGGGTTGGAAGTTAAGAAAAAATTTTCTTGCATGGCAGGAAGAATTTTCTAAGACTCATTGCCATCCAAAAACTAACATGAGTGTTCTGCAGCAGGTGGTGAGCTCATCGAGACAGCAACCAGGGTGACATTGGGCGGCTAGCCTAGAGGACATCTATAGAGGTTGACTGCCCGCCCCTCGTCTCACTTCTTCTGGTAGCGTCCTGCTTGTCTTTGGAGAGCCACTCCTTCTCCCTCTCGTCCATGTGATTCAGGTAAGATGCTCCACGCTCCTGTTCCAAGGGTGGTCCGCGGTCCAAGTCTGCACCAGGGAGAGTCTCAGAAATGTCCGTGAACCTCACTAGTGGGAAGCAGCCGCATAGCACAGGCAGATCAGCTCGGTGTTTTGTGACCACCTAGAGGGGTGGGATGGGGGAGTGGGAGGGAGACGCAGAAGGGAGGGGATATGGGGATATGTGTGTGAGTATGGCTGATTCACTTTGTTGTGCAGCGGAAACTAACACAGCGCTGTTAAGGCAGTTATACTCCAATTAAGATGTTAAAAAAAAAAAGAAAAGAAAAGAAATGACCATCAAGTGAGCACATACTCTAAACCAGACATTTAAGGGTCCTCATCAGAATCTGTGCAGGAATCATAAGGAAGATTTGCACTCTTCCTGTGGAACAGCTCTTGTGGTAGACAGAAAATAAGTGTGGAGGTACCCCGGGGGCCACCCAGCTACAACCTAGGGAAAGTGGTCTGGAAATGAATGCAACACACAGGAAAGCCAAGTGGAGGGGAGGACAGAGAGACAGAGAGAAAGAGAAGGAGAGATTGAGACAAAGGGAAGGAGAGAGAGATTAGCGATTCAGAGAGAGAGAGGTTAAGAGAGAGGGAGAGAGAAAAATCCAAAGACCTTTTTCAAGAGAACCCTGTGTATAGCCATCCCTCAGACTGGTTGTACCCCAAGAGCTCACCTCTGTACCTAAAAAGAGAAAACCTTTTTTAATCTTTAGCCAGCCAGTCTGAGATAGGTTTATTGTCATTTGCCCGCCAAAGAATCCTTATCATGGACATTGTATAGGAAATTCAAGCATAAAATGAGAGGTGGTTTCCAGACGAAAGAGCAATGTCAATGAAGCTTTGAGACCAGTCTATTTTTATAACAATTGGACACCTTTAGGTTAAAAAAATAAAAAATAATATTCGACATGCTAAAAAGATGAAAATAAACCTGGACAATAATAGTAACAAAGAAACCTTTCATCATCATGGTACTTAGAGAATTTAGCAAGCACCTCCCCAGGCATCAAAGGGGAACACATTTCTCTACTGGTTCCGGTGATTATTTTTAAACATTATAGTACTTCCTTTCAGGAATACACTAACATAAAAAGAAAAAGAAAAAACAGACAGTAAAAGTTTCCAAATCTGGAACAACTGAATTGGAAATAGATACGTATATATATGATGCCTTTCAATGCCTTTTAGCACCTCCCCCCAAGACCAAGAGCATACTAAGTAGAACTGAAACGTTCATTATTACACTACTGGATCACTTTTAATAGGGGATATAATCTCATTACAAGCTCTAGTAGTCATCCAGATTACAATCTTAATTGCCAGTATAGGTAAAAGTGTAATAATATACGCTTTTTTTTTTTGTAACAGCATAATTAAAGAAGAAATTTTTTCTGTAAGCAAGCCTTCTTGGCCTCAGGTTATGAAGACTTTTCCCCACATTTAAACGTGGAACTTATGTGGTATCAATTCTTGGGAAACTATACAATATTTTAAGGATTTTCTTACATTTTAGCAAAGTCATAAAGTGGATCACTCTCTCCCCTCCCAAATTATCTTTTTCCTTCCTTCTCTTCAAATGTTGCCATGTAAACAATGTTAGAGAATGAACTTTGGAAACAGAAGCTCTGTGCTCACGTGCTGAGGTGCTGAGGTTTCGTCACTTTCTACTTCTGTTGACTTTAAGTAAATCAGTCGGTGTCTCTGGGACTCAGTCTTCATCCATGATACTGGACTGTAAATGCCTACTACACATGTGGACCAAATGGAAAAAAAATGTGTATGTGTTTTAAAACTGTACACTATTATACCATTTTAAAATAACTTATCAAGGGCTTGCTATGAGTAGTGCATGGAGGTGACAAGTGTTGTCTGTTTTTCACTCTTCTAATACAGAACCTCAGAGTTGGATCTTAAGTATTCCCGAATACCAGGTACATTCCTTTGGGTTAAGTAGCCATCCTCTTGCAGTATCCTCTTTTAAAGCAGGTGTCAAGCTGCCATGGAGGAATGGATTTGAGCATGTAGCTAGGAGTAGTATGGCCAGGAATGGAAGCCAACTTTAGAGTCTTAGACAAGACAGTGTCAGCAGGAACGAATGAGGGTCAGAGGTGCAACACACATGAGCTAACGATGGAAATCAGATCAAGATGGAGGAATGAACATACACTCCATACAGAGTATGAGGGTGACAGCCCGGAGCTAGGGATGCGTTACAACCAGGGATCCCTAGACGGCAAGAGGCACCATGAATCTGGATGGGAGAGGAAAGTCCTCAAGACTTGGTAAAGCTTTGGAACCTATCTGAGTTCTTCACCCTTTGGATATTGAGGGCCCTCGGGTGACTAAGAACAAGTTCGCACAGTCATTACTACTTTCTGTAGATCCCTAGCTCAGGAAAGATCCATGAGACTCAATTTGAATGACTGCATGAACTTTTAGTAGCATGATTGCATATGACTTCAAATTTCTCTAATTTTAACTATTCTTCTTGGGCTTCCCTGGTGGCGCAGTGGTTGAGAGCCCGCCTGCCGATGCAGGGGACGCGGGTTCGTGCCCCGGTCCGGGAAGATCCCACGTGCCGCCGAGCGGCTGGGCCCGTGAGCCATGGCCGCTGAGCCTGCGCGTCCGGAGCCTGCGCTCCGCAACGGGAGAGGCCACGACGGTGAGAGGCCCGCGAACCGCAAAAAAAAAAAAAAAAAAACTACTCTTCTTGCCCTTCCCTCTTTCTGACTGTGATACTCAGTGCAGAGTCAGGATTAAGCACAGCCCCCATCAAAAGGTTAATACACGTAAACTTAGATCTGTCGTGCGCCGTGCGCTGAGCTTGGCAAGGGAAATATGAACGGAAAAGACAGGAAGAGTCCCTACCCGCACGGAGCTTATGGCTGGCTGTGAAGACAGGCACTTACAAGTAATTCTCAAAGCACTGCTGTCGGTAAAGCACTGGGAGTGAAGGGAGAGCGGACACGGAGAGGAGACGATTCACTGGGATGGGACTGATGGACACAGAGGCAGCAGCTGGAGCGAGAGCCTGGTTAGAGACCCCAGCCCTCAGGAGCACGGCAAGTGCAGTCAAGTTGCAATCAGTCATCAGAGCTAAGAAAGCTTTTCTCTGGGGAACAGCCTGAGACTTCAGCTTAGAAAGGGTGATGCGGAGCGGAGCCACCAGGAACGGCCACACCAGTGCGTACAGCTCCAGAGGCCTCCATTCATGGCTTTGCAGCCCAAAGGACAGGGGTAGCAGATGTGGGCTAAGTTAGCCAAGGGGATTTTTTTAGGATAAGGCATGGAGGGGAGAACAGAATTGAGCTCCATGAAGGTGATGCTGGCCTATATGTTGGGTAGGCATGTACAAAAATCAACAATAACACAGCTAAGATTTCCTGACACCTACAATGCGCCCACCCTATTCTAAGCTGTACATATATCTTAGAATAAAACATTCAACATAAGTATCTTAAAATAGATATTCACTTTTGTGTGTGTGTAGAGGTATTTATTTAATCTTCATAACGGTCCTATAAAATAGGTACTATTTTATCCCCATTTGACAGATGAGAAAACTGAGACTGAGAGAGGTACAATGAGCTGCCAAAGGTCAGATAGCTAGGAATGGGGCTGGGGCAAAAACCAGGAAGTTTAGCTCCGGAGTCCATGAGAACAAGTGCCTTGGGAAGGGAGAGTTAATCACCAAGGACCTAAGGGGTCCAGCAGAGAAGGGCTAACAGAAGTAACCCTCCTCTCAGTTTGGGGACCAGCACATTTTGCTCTGCCTATTGGTCCTGGGGCACACAGCCTTCCTCTCGGGAATAATGCAACAAAATCCTAATTCGGAACTCAACAGTTCATGAGACCAGGACTGTTGATACAGTGCCCTCTGTCAATCTGGAAAACACTGGAATAACTTGCATCTCACTGGATGCTCCTGAGAAATGGTTGGGGTAGGTCCTGACAGGGGCCTCAGACAGCATCAACATAAATAACAATTCTGAACTGGAGTTAGCACTGGTCAGCTGTCCCAGAAGTCAAATTCAGGTCCAAAACATCGAGCCTATTAAAAGGTTAATACCTTTTACGTTTCCAAATTGCAGCCTTAATCTCTTTCCATCAGCATACTAATATTGCATCAGAGACCCCACAAACCTATCATTATTCTCTCTGAGGCCCCGAGGCAAATCATCTGTGTGCTCTCTGATTGAGTGCCCTGTTAGTTAAGTGGGGAAAAGGGAAAAACCTTCCTCACCACAGTACTGTGAGAATTCACAAGATACCTACACACTGCACTTTGGAGGTATGTTATTCCCTGCAAAGAAAACTTGCCCCTTGATTATCAGGATGCGTGGGGTGTGAGAGGAAAGGGAAAGCCAAGGTTTGTCACCAATTCTTGCTTGCATAAGCCTCTCATTCATTCATTCATTTAAAAAAAAATTCTTGAGCACTTACTATATGCCAGGCACTGTTCTAGGTGCTAAGGAGGCATTGGTGAGTAAAACACACCTTCAAACAGCTCTTAAGCAGCTCAATGTCTATTTAGAGCAGTGGTTCTCCACCCTGGTTGCACACTGCAATGGCCTGAGAGACTTAAAATGTCCAATGCCCAGTGACTTCGCCTCAGGCCAATTAAATCAAAATCTATGAAGGTAGGACCCCGGCATTTGTATTTTTTAATCTCCCTAAATGAGTGTGTTACTAGAGAGAGTTGAGTACCACTGGTCTGGAATGAATGAATTGCCCTTTCCCTCTGCTCTTGGCAGAGCATTCATTAGAACACTTCATTATAATTATAGGAGACCCTTGGCATCTACAAAGAAAGATCCTTGTCATTTTGTCTATATGAGTCAGGCGGCCATTTGTAGCTTCTTTAAGGCATGAATTGGAACCCTTGAATTGGAAGCCTGAGTGTAGAAATGAAGTCATCAGCTAGTGAGTGACCCAGCCTGGGTGATTCTTTGGTATCCATGACTCCATGCCCTTTGAAGAAGGGATTCACATCGAGCTTCACATTCTCTGTGCATAGCCAAGAAACTGACACTAAATAAGTGATCAGTTAATAAACGGAGGTGGGAATGAACACATTTTGCTTTGATTTACCTGGATCCCTTCTTCCAAGAATTCTCTCTACCATCTGAAGAACTCCTCCTCCTCCTTCTCTCTATATCCATGTGGTTTTTGATAGGGTTACCCTCCACCTCTTGGCTCCAAAAGATGTCACCTGCCCCAGATCAGGCTAATGTGTAACACTGTATATATACTCTTTGCCTGTGACCTATGCCAGGCCAGTTAATGTCCACCGTAACCTTTTCCTAGAACAATCAGACATCACGTTTGCCCCTGGTTACTCAGCTGGCGTATGGTATTGGAGTTGCTGGTTGCTGGTGGACTTATTAGCCATCAACTGGGGATACTCTGGCTGAGAATAAGGTCGAGGCAGATTCCTGATGATCTGATGTGAGCAACTTGATCCAGGTGGGCTTGAACATCTACTCTTGATCCTTTCATTATGTGGGTTGATAATTTTCCACTTTTGACATAAGCCTATTTGAATCAGATTTCATCTCGTATGGTCAAAAGAGTGTTCACTAATATACAAGTGAATGAATTATCTGCTCCTTACTCTTCAAGTAAGAAAACTTAAAGGAAACAAGCATGGCTTCTCCCCTTGCCCTCGAAATTATTGAGAAGGATATGGTGACAACTGAAAGCACTGATCTGTTTGTCTAAAAAAACTTTTCCCAAAATATGCTCCCCAGAATATTAAATTTTCCCATATTCCTACAAGTTTAGGGTACAACTATTAAAAGGTTTCTATAGTGCAAAATTTCTCAAACCTTAAGTGTATCAGTAAGAACTATAGATCTTTCACAAAAGCTGATATATACTGTATTTTCCCAACTTATTTAAGTACTGGACTCTTTTTTGATCCTACATCTCCTGGGACTAGAGTGTTGGAGGAAGTGTCTTTCAAGCTGCAACCTAAAGAATGTTCTTCTCTCTGCCTGGAATACATCCCCGCAGGCTCACTCCCAAGCCTGTCCAATTACTACTCAGCCATCATGCCTCAGCTTAAATATTATTTTTTCCAGAAAGTCTTTAACAGAACCACTACTGTCACTGCCCTCCAACCCCTATAAGAAAGTTATTTATACTTATTATTCGTTCTCTTAAACTCTATACTTCCTCTTTTATGGTATTTAACACAGAGAGTTATAATAATTATCCATACGTTTCCCACTTAGAATACATGGAGGTCATTCTACAATATGGCCCCCAGTGACCCTCACCTACTGGTGTTCATGTCCTTCTGTAGCACCTCCCACGTTGAATCATGGTTGGTCCAATAAAATACGGCAGAAGTGAAAATATGTGACTCCCAAGGTTAGCCCATGAAAGGCTTTGGGTCTTCTGCCTTAGGTTCTTGAATTGTTCCCTCTGGGAAAAGCCAGCCACCATGCTATGAGGACACTCAAGCATCCTTGCAGAGAGGCACTAAGGTGCCTGGCCAAAACCAGCACCAACTTGCCGGCCCTGTGAGAGCGCCAACATGGACGGAGATCCTCCAGTTAAGACTTCAGAAAAATGAAGCTCCAGCCAGCATCTGACTGCGATCCAGTGGGAGACTACAAAAGAGGTCTGTCCAGCTGAGTCTTTCCCAAATTTCTAACCTACAGAAACCATGAGACTCTAAATTCCTGAAAACTGAATTGCTTGCTATTGTGTCACACTCTCCCCAACACACGTGCATAGGGCACGTGCACACACACACACACGCACACACACGCACACACATGCACATGCGCACACACAGGCACACACACAATGCAAGGATTCTAATTACAGCGCTGGAAACATAGAAGGCCCTCAACACTATAAAATGGATAACCAGTAAACTAACGAATAATATAAATTCTCTCTCTCTCTGTATATATATATATATGTACATAAATACAGATGTAGGGGCTGGCAGATAATTAATTTGGATGGAAACATAGAAGGCCCTCAACACTATAAAATGGATAACCAGTAAACTAACGAATAATATAAATTCTCTCTCTCTCTGTATATATATATGTACATAAATATATACAGATGTAGGGGCTGGCAGATAATTTGGATTATGAAATAAGAGAGGAGAAACACTCCTTCCAAGTTATTCAATACTGAAATCCTTATAAGGCTCTCAAGTAAGAATTCAAATATCTCACTGTGACAATGGTCCCAAACTGGGAAGTTTGGGAGCCCTGATGTTAGCATTAGAGCAGCACAGTTTTAGGCAAGTGTCAAAACCTCCCGTGATCTCAGCCTCCTGTGTAGGAAACAAAGGAGTTAGACTAAGGTATTTTCAAAGTTCTTGTCAACTCTAACTTCCAATGATGCCAAGACAGTGAGCTTGGTGAAGGTCTGGTACAAACAGAGCAAGGTGGGAATGGAACTCAGCTTGGCTTACCCAGGGGCCTTTTGTGACAGAACCGAGGAAGGAAGACTATGTCACCTGCTGAAGTCCTGTCTTGGACTGGATTTCATTCTCGGATTGGGCAGAGCTGATAGGTCTCCAGTCTTTAGGGGGCAGGTAGAAGCTGTCAGGACAATTGTCAGAGCTCTGGAGCACGCCACCATCCCAGGATTGTTTTGGTGATGGTGTGGGTCTTTGGTCATGGAGATGGTGGTGGTATGGCCATCCACAGTCTCTGGAGCCTTAAGTCTCGGGGTCAGTCCTCAAAGAAAGGCTCCTGCCAATGGTCTCACATAGTCAGCTCTTAACAGATACAACAGCTGCTTTCTAAGAACACAGTGTAGCTTTTAGGCAGTCTGCCTAGAAATTCTCTTGCACTGAATTCCTGGAAGAGGCTGCTTGATTTTCTCCACGCCCAGCTGGCCAGAAAGCCAAGAACAGCCACACACTGCACCTGAGGTAATGGCATCTGTACGACCCAGGCTCTGTGGGAGCGGAAGGGGCAGATCTGCAAGGACCTGGTGAATGCAACCAAGGGAAGGAAGGAGACACCACCATTCTGGCTTCATACTACGCTGGGACAGCTCAGTGGGGACTGGAGTTGGGGATATAATGTTTGCTGGGTACTTGCCTTTTATCAGGCATGTTTCACCTGTACCTCATTTAATTCTTCTAAGAGTCCTAAAAGGTATGCCTATTTTTATTTCATTTTACGCTTCACAGAACATTGGGTCGAGCACCCAGAAACGTCTTGTCCCAGTCCAAGTCCTCCTTCACCACTAGGCTATCTTGCTTCCTAAACAGAGTCACTGAGGGTGTGAGTGCATGTGTGTGTATACATGTGTCATAGAGGAAAGAGTAGAAGAGTAAATACATTCTAGAGCAGGGGCTGGCAAACTATGGCCCATGGGCCAAATCCAGCATGCCACCTGATTTTGTAAAGTTTTATCAGAACACTGCCATGCTCATTGATTTACATATTGTCTATGGCTGCTTCCACGCTACCGTACTTGATTCAAGCAGTGCAACAGAGACCATATGGTCTGCAAAGCCTAAAATATTGACCATCGTGCCTTTTAGAGAAAACATTGGCAGGCTCCTGCTCTATAAGGCCATGGTAATATAAGGTATTATTGCAACTGCAGGTCTGAGACTAGAAATATCTAATTAAACTTTCTAGAGAGCCTTGCTAAAATACTAAAAAGAATTTGAAAGTTACCAAATAATATTCACAATTAACATCCATTTTCAGGACAAATAGGACCGCCATAGTTCCTGTATTCGGGAAACAAATAATAGAGCTGAAGCTATCAGTAAACTAAAACCAGACATTAAGTGGAGAGCCATCGTGAGTAAAGTGACTCTCCAAAGGGTTAAGTCTCACACCAAGACCTGAAGGAGTCAGTGGCATATTAATTCAAAAGAGCTGCCCCCCAACCCATTCTGTGTGGCGACTGAACCAGTCACTAAGGCAAGAAAAAAATGCAGATGAGGCTGAATCAGTGGTAAGTGTCCCACTGTCCAATCACCCTCCTTCCCACGACCAGCCTGCAAGCTTGGAGCACGAAGCCCTTCATTAGAATTCTTGAGATCAAAGTGCAAGGGAAGGGGGGATATCAAAGTTTGGAACTACTGAAGGACTCCAGAGATCAACATCATTCAGCAGAAACAGAAGCTCTGAGAAGATGAGTGACTTGCCCAAAGGCATGTGGCCATGATGGGACAGAAGTTATCACCCACGTCCCCAAAGCCCAGAGCAGATCTTCCTCCAGTGTGAGTCTGAGCAGTGAGTGAACAAGAGACTTCTTTCTCACTGGCACTCTGATCTCTGCCCTAAAAGGACAATACAGGCCTGGATCAGTGTTTCCCAACCTTCAGACATTTCTGAAACACCTTTACAATTTTGACGGGTCTGTGATCTGCACATACTAGCATTGACTTCATATATTTAATTGAGTCACTTTTGTTTTAATTTACTGTACAAAGAAACTATACCATTTCCATAAATGGAAAATCAGTATCAGTTACCCTAAACAGAAAATACTATGTGACTGTAACAATGTTATTCAATTCGAGGTAGATAACACGGCTCGCCCTGTTCCTGAACCCTCTTCTTTCTTCCTGGAGAAAGAATGGAGCAAATGTTGGAAAGGTTTTAGGAACAGCACCAAACTGAGACTCTCTCCAGAAGGACAGAAAGAGAATTTTAAAAAGAGTAACTTTCTCACAAGCTCATACCATTAGTAGTAGTCTCCCCAGATATTTGGGAAACACTAAAACCAGACCATCTGATTTCATGAGAATTACAAAGCCAGCCAAAGAGTTGGGCATAGGGGGTAGAAAATAGAAAGAAAGATTCCCTTCCTAAAACGGATTAAATCCCTCTCGTTTCCTTGTTGGAGTCTCACGCATAGCAGACACATGATCGATATTTGTTAGCCCCAAAGGAAATGGCACTGTATATACTTGAGTTGGATGTCAGAGTCAGACCTGAATTCGGGTCCTGATTACCATTTTTTGACTGCATGACTTTGGGTGGGTTATGTGTCCTCTCTGAGTCTGTTTTCTTGTGATTAAAAGAATAGGCAGATTTGCAGCAACGTGGATGGACCTAGAGATTATCATCCTAGTGAAGTCAGTCAGACAGAGAAAGAAAAGTATCGTATGATATCACTTATATGTGGAGTCTAAAAAAATGATACAAATGCATTATTTACAAAACAGAAACAGACTCACAGACATAGAAAACAAACTTACGGTCACCAAAGGGGAACAAGGAGGGAGGGATAAATTAGGAGTTTGGGACTGACATTTTCACACCACTATATATAAAATAGATAAAGAACAAGGACCTACTGTATAGCACAGGGAATTCTACTCAATATTCTGCAGTAACCTACATGGGAAAAGAATCTGAAAAACAATAGATATACGTATAGGTATGACTGAATCACTTTGCTGTACACCTGAAACCAACACAATATTTTAAATCAACTATACTCCAATATAAAATTAAATTTAAAATAATAATAATTTAAAAAGAAAAAAAACAGGCAGGAGTAATTAACGATAGCTATTAGACAGAATTAAATAGATAGCATATGAGAAAGTGCCTGATATATAGGTGGCAGCCAGTAAGGTAATTTTCCTTCCTTCTCCCTTGTGCTTTCCCAGCCAGAATTGATTTCTCTTGTTTTTGAACTCCCTCAATACTATCTTTCCTTACCTGTTCTTAGAGCACTTCACAAATGAGACATGTTCTAATTTTGAAAATGCTTTAGCTGTTTTCTGAGACAAGCAAAAACATCCCCAAACCCTCTCGCTACAAGTTCCACAAGCTGTCCAGTTATGAGACTGGGTTCTGTAGTTTGGGTCTGAGGATCCCTGACTGCTTCTGACCACCGCACAGTGCCCAACCTCATGGGATTCCAAGGGACTGAAAGAGAATATTTCTTTGCATCTTTAGTGTAGGCCAAGCTCAGCTCTAGGGACTATATATATTCTGTATTATTTAATACTCGAGATAACTTTCAACAATAAGGTGGAAACTTTATTCCCATTTTAGAGATGGAGAAAACGAGGCCCAGACATATTAGGTAATTTGCTCAGGGTCACAGACTTTGTAGTGGGCAGAGTAGAGTTTGATGTCACAGCTCTCTTCTTCCTTCTCTACCACAGAAGAGCTGAATTTTGTCTCCTTCGCAATCTCAATTGTCCTGTCAGAGATCAAGCCCCTGCTTCCTGGCTAATGAGAATAATGGTCCTCATCCCCTTCAGGACATCCTTTCACGTGTCTGAGCACCTCACCTGGCTCAGCCTTTTCTGTAGACCCATGAGGCCCATCCTTCTCAACCTCCTCACATAAATCCAACTCCCCAAACCTTTTATCACTCTCTACTGCTCTCCTTTTAACTGGTTCTAATCTCTCAGCGTCTGCCAGGGTGTCCAGGACCAAAGGCTGTGGGCCAGGAGATCCGAAGCCATGCCAGCACTGAGCTGAGCTGTTCCCTGGTGCATTGTGAACACGTGTCTCACTGATTCCAGCAATGAGAAGGTGTCAATTAATGGTTCAAGGTGAAAAGAGAGAGCATGCGGGAAGCCTTCAAGAAGTGAAGAGTGCCACTCAAGCAGTGACAAGAAAGGTAGATAGAGGTAAGCTGTCTTGGGCACAAGTGTGAACATGGAACTCAAAACCATGCAACGAAGGCATCGAATGCTGAGTAAGCAGAAGGCATGTCCTAGGCACAAAGATGAGCAGAATTGAGATATACAGAAGAATAGAAGACCTATCCCTTCCCTTAAGGAACTCACTGTCCAGATCTCCACCGGCCAACACGGAAGCCACTTGCCACACGTGGTTAGGAGTACCTAAAATGTGGCTGGTTGAAACTGAGATGTGCTGTAAAATATACACCAAAGTTTGAAGACTTAAGATGAAAAAGAATATGTGAAATATCACAGTAATAATTTTTACATTGACTACTGGTTGAACTCATTCATAGTTTTAATATATTGGGTTAAATTAAATGTATTATTAAAATTAATGTCAACTATTTCTTTTTACTTTTTTTATATGAGGCTACTAGAGAATCTCAAATTGCATGTGTGGCCTACATTTTATTCCTGTTGGACGGTACTGGTCGATTCAGCAAGGTGGGCATGGAGTCAACACACAAAACTAGTCAAATCATGACACATATTGAACTAGACACAATTCCCTATCGTGGGGGGAGGGGCAGCATTCCAAGTGGGGAAGGTACAGTCATCACTTATTTACACAGTTCACATCGTTTCCACAACACCCATTTCCTGCCAAGTTTTTTTTAACCCTTTTCTATTTCCCTTACATATGGTTAGATCAGAGAATAAATTCTTGGTGCACAAGATGACATTGTCTCCCATTTTCCAGTCACCCACCACCACCTCCCAGAAGTTACTAAAATCCTAGGCACAGAAAGAATGCCTGAAGAAGTGGATGAATCCAACACGTGTTTATCTAGATCCGATTCCACATGAGCCAGTTTCTGTGTGGACAAGTATCTGAATAGTAGAGAAAGCCTATTGATCTGAATGTAGAAGGAATAGAAACAGGGATATAATCAAAGAGAAGGGCAGGAACATTTACTGTTTACTATACATCAGGCTCTTAGCTGGGTGCTTAATGTACAATAGCTGACATGAGCTTTAAAATAAACCCTTTAGGAAAGCTAATCTTATCCTATTTTACAGATGAGGAAACTGAGGTCCTAGAGGTTACATAACTGCCGTAAGTTAATACAGTTAATAAGAGGGCAGGGCTGAGAAGAGATCGTGTCTGCCTGACTTCAAAACTCAGAAATTTTCCATCATGGGACACTCCACACAAGGATTTCAGCTTCTACTTTGGATAATACTGCTGACTATTGTACAGAGCAATTTGTCTGAGTGTTTGGGGGGTAGGTGTTGTGTAAGTACCCACATCCTCTCTATAGAGGGAAAATCCAGAGGGATACAGGCTGGATGACTCTGCACCCTTCTGGGTCCAACTGCCAAAGAGCAGACTTCCTTTGTGTCTCCAAATTGGGTCTTATCCCATAGGTTCACACTGTTTAGACTCCCAAACCCATAACCCAAGACTTGGAAACCAGCCATTGGAGGAGGGAGGAAAAGAATATTTTTGTAATTGCTACAAGAACTTTCCAAGAGCTATTTCGGGAGGTAGGGGGTGTTGACACCAGGCTGTCAGAGAGAGAACAGGGAAGAACTCTAATTTGGAAACATTTTACACTGTGTGCTTGACAATGCATGCTAGGTGTCAAAAAAAGAAACAGTGACAGAGGCTCAGACCGGGTAACTGAATACGGGCTGGTTCATTGGTGGCCTGGTTAGCACAATAATCCTACTTAACAAAAGGTGATGTGGGGTATTGGTTGGTGGGATTCAAATCCCAGCTTTGCCACTTGCTATCCAAGTGACTTTGAATAAATCAAGCTCTGTGTACCTCACTTCCTCGTCTAGAAAATGTGGGCAGTAATGATCTCTGTCTCACGGAGTCATTATGAGATTTAATTCAAGTTCACATACACAATGCCTGTTCAACAGTCGAAGTGGTAGCTATTATTCTTATCATCATTTTTAGTGGGCTATCTCAGCAGGTAGCTCTGTTACAGTATCTTCAACAAAGACAGGGTAAAACTAGGGTAACGCTATTCAAAAACACATTCGCTTCCCACCAATGTATGAAAGTGATGAGATTTTGTTCTTATGTCTACAGTAAGGAAAGAAGTAGAAAATGTTGGTAGACTATGATAAAGACCAGTGAAGGCATGAAGGGTCAAGAAACCAAAGAAAGGAGTTATTAAGAATGTAAACTGTGGGCTTCCCTGGTGGCGCAGTGGTTAAGAATCTGCCTGCCAATGCAGGGGACACGGGTTCGAGCCCTGGTCTGGGAAGACCCCACATGCCGTGGAGCAACTAAGCCCATGTGCCACAACTACTGAGCCCATGTGCTGCAACTATTGAAGCCCGCAAGCCTAGAGCCCATGCTCCGCAACAAGAGAAGCCATGAGAAACCCATGAACTGCAACGAAGACCCAACACAGCCAAAAATAAAATAAACAAATTAAAAAGAAAAAGAATGTAAACTTTGCATGCGACGGGCTCTCACATTTTCTAAGTTAGTGGGATCACAATCTTTCCCCATCTCCATAACCCTTTGGGTTCTTTTTTCCCCTATACACCATACTTTGAAATGATGTATCCAATAAATCCTTATTAAGGAATAATTACAGACCTCAAATATCATGTGTTATTTAGAGATGGGACTAACTGCCCAATAGAACTCCTGAAAAGATTGAAAGCACCATGTTATCTCGAGTGGATAGAATTCTCTTCTGGAGGATAGTGCAGTAGTGTGAACGGGACAAAATGCTCAGTGGGTTCTTCAAGAATCTGAAGCTGATTAAATCCATCATGAATAGCAGGCTGAAATAAGAGTGTCAGGAACCACCATATCTGGAGCTATTTCTCTTTCCCTGTTTTGTCAGAAAGAGCTCAGACATAAAGCTCAGAGTAATTGCAGAGCTGGACAACAATTTTCAGACTGATGGTGTTTGGGTCCTAAGCTATAGCTATTTAGCAGGCAACATCTGCACTGAACAGCTATTTTCTTATAAAGTAATTTTATATTACATCTTGCTTGTTTTTAGCACTTATGAGAAAGATAAACAGAGGAGGGAACAAAAAAGAAATCACACTCTCATGATTGTTCCCTCCAAGGATGTGTATGCCTCTTCTGCATGATTGGGGTTCAGTGGACAAATGGGAATTTCTTCAACGCAGTACCACCACGGCCACTCATCACAGAGTGGCAGTAAAATGTTCCATTTCACCATGTGTAAAACGAGGCTAAAAGCACTCGCTCTTGTTATAAGGTTTGTGGCTCAGGTCTGCACCTGCAATGTGTGCTTATTCTCTCCCTCTCTGAGAGCTACAACTAAGCAAACAAACAAACAACAGAACAATCCTGGTTGAGATCATGAGTTTTAAAGCCAACTTTGAGGTCTGGGTCCCGGCTCCATCACCTCATAACCCTGTCACCCTGGGGAAGTTCCTTCTCTGAGTTCCCTCAGCTGTAACGCAGTTGTCATGAGGCCTTCAGGAGGTGCTAAGTGATGGGCACGATGCCTCACAAACAGTGAGCAGTAAATTCGTATCAGCTAGAGGCTCATTTTTATCTGATGAATGAAGCTCTGAAAAGGTCAACACGTCTTTCATGGGTGTCAGTAGAGAGAACGAACCGAAGTATTTGAGGCATTGTGTCCTAGAGCCCAAGGCAACGGCCCATCAGGAGAAGCCCTTGATACAAATTCTTCTGCCTTTGAATGTCACAGGTCACCAGGCTATGTGATTAAAGCACAGGCAAGCCAACATCCTGGCTCCTCTTGCTTGAACTTATCCCATCCCCGCACCGCTGCTCAGGGGACATGGAAGAGGAAAGTCACTCCCAGCTCTGTCGGAACCTCCAAATGTGTACGTTGGGAGGAGGGAGAGGTCTCACTCGCTCGTCTCTATATCTCATTCCAGCCTCTTCTCACAGGACCTGACATCGCCAAGAACCTGATCTCTGATCATCCACACCCACTTTCCTGCTTGGAGGAAGTTGGCAAAGACACTTTTTATCATACAAAGGGGCTCACACCAAAGGAGAGACCTGCATTAGGCTTGGGAGGCTGATTTTTTTTTTTTTTTTACTTTTTATTTTATATTGGAGTATAGCCGATTAACAACGTTGTGATAGTTTCAGGTGCACAGCAAAGGGACTCAGCCACAGATATACATGTCTCCATTGGGAGGCTGATTTTATTATCTAATTATGGAAGTGCTAGATGCAAAGGAGGCCAGCACGGCTGAGGATGCCAGTGGATTCACCAAGCCAACAGTGAAAACAACTCACAAACCTCAGGTCTGACCCTGGCGGCCGTCATGCTTTGGGTCCACTAATCCAGAATAATCTCCCCATCTCAAGATCCTTAAATTAATCACATCTGCAAACGCTCTTTTTTCCATGTAAGGTTACATATCCACAGGTTATAGGGAGTAAGATGTGGACATTGTTGTGGGGCCGTTTCTCTGCCCACTACAACTATTGATTACAATCCAGGAGATAAATGAGATCATCTAGGGGGGATGTTTGGATCTAAAAGAGACATGAGATGAAAACAGAGCTTAAAGAACGCATATAAATGAAGGGTTAGCAGAGAAAGAAAAAGAAGTTGCAGAAAAGCCAAGTGGGAGTTCTCTCCCAGAAGCCTTCAAAGAGAGAATTTCCAAACTCTTAAGGCACAGAGTCAAATTCTCAGAACTTAGGAGAGGGCAGAGGGGTGCCATGGCATGTGGGAGCCCACCAGCGACCTTGGCAACGGGGAGGTTTGGGCAGGGGGTGGTGGCAGAAGCCCCACTGCATGGTCTGGCTCCGCCCAAACCCACTGCTCAAGGGAAACCTCCCCCTGCCACTTACCTCCACCCATCCCTGCAGACAGTGAACTCAGCTCGTTGGGACACAAAGAGCATGCAGCTGTCTCTTAGATATAATTTGAAAAGTCAGGAGTTAGCCTTTGGAAAAGTTGCTTAAGACAGCAAGAATATTTCAGCTCAGGGAGAAATATATTCATCAGATGAAAAGGCTGGGGGCCAGGAGTGGGAGGGAAGCAAGACTCCCTCGGTACCTCCTGGAGCCTCTGCATCCATCGTTTTATTTTACGTGGCATCACTGTCATCTTCTGACACTAATGGCGTGACTGTTCAATGAATATTTTATCATGGAGGGATTCTCTTCCCTGCCATGCCTTCAGTCCCCTGGCTCAGGTCTTTCTAAAGACAAAACTCTACTTTTCAAATACCAAAAATGACAGCTCCCCATCTCCATGCTGGGACCGTGGCACAGACTTGAGTTTGGGCTCTGAGCAACAGATGGCTGATTAGGCAGCCAGGGACAGTTCTCAAAGATACGAATTGATGGAGGCCTAGATTACCCCCGAGAGGACCATGAAACCCCAGAAGCCATTTGGCGGTTCTGTTGAGGCACCTGTATGCAGAGGCCGCTGCCAACAACAGCGTCTCAGTTAGGTTCACACACAGTGACTTCTCCCTGCTGTACTCGCTGACCTGCTCGAAGTGCCGGGGAGAAGAGCTCGAGCACCCACTGAGTGATGGAGAGAGAAGCGAGTCTGGGGAGATCCCAGGGGGAGTCTTTCTTTCGCTTCCACTTGGGTGGGAGAGAGGAATGCAACGCCCCTCCTCGCAGGAAGGAGGGGAGGATCCCTGACAATGGGCAACCGGCATCATTCTAGCCCTTACTGCACAGTATCCCACGCCACACCCACCCGGAGACGTTGGGCCACTTTTATCCCATTGTTAGGTGGGTGGAAATTCAGCCTCAGATAGGTTAAGCAAGTCCCTGAGGTCCCAAGACTAACGAGAGACAGCACCGAGGCTCAGGGCTCCAGCCACGTCTGTCGGACTCCGGGGTTGATGTGGGTACTCACCACAGTGCATTGGTCCTTGGAGGGCCAGACTTCCAGATCCTTCAGCACAAGGGCTCTGTCCTGTCTTGCTTGTCATTTTATCTGACAAACTCCCCATCCACCCACCAGTCAAGCAGTGGGCCAGACACAATGGGCAAGTTTCTTCTCCACTCTGAGCCACCAGTTCCTCATCTGGAAAATGGAGTTGAAAAACACCCACCACATGATGCCACAAATTCCATTCTGTTTCCATGAAAGAAGACAAGGCCTGCACATCTATGCCCCAAGGGCTGAGTGAGCATAGCTGTGGTTGCTAGGCTGTGAGCGGTGCACAGACAATTAGGGAGATGCGAATAATTAGAGGCTCAGCAAGAAGACATGCAGCAGTGCTTCTAAGCCCTACTAAGTGCTTTTACCGTGCTTGCTGCTGTGTTAACTGCTTTGCATGCATTATCTCATTTAATAGGGGTGTGTGTGTGTGTGTGTGTGTGTGTGTGTGTGTGTGTGAAAGAGAAAGAGAGAGAGAGAAAGAGAGAGAGAGAGAGGGAACATTCCTGCTGGGTAAACAGCAGGAGCAAATGTTCTGAGGTAGGAACGTGCAATGCATGTAAAGAGGACTGAGTAAGTTCAGGACATTCTTTCACTTCCTTGCTTAACAAATATTTATTGACATCGTCTATGTATCAGGCAGAAGGGAAAGGGCAAAGAATCAGGAACGGTCCAGGAGGGAGATTGGTAACAAACACTTTGATATCACAATAACTGTGATAAAATTACAAAGTTAGTGGAGCAAGAACACAAGATCGTGGCGACGTAGGGGCTCGCCTTGTCTGGAAGGGCAGGGAGAGCTTCTTGGAAATAGAATCTGTGCGAATGACAGTGAGTATGGAAATAGGGCTGCCCCCCACCCTCCCCGGGTACGGGGTAAACATTAGTTTAGCAATCAGCTCCTGAGGGAGGTTAGTCTTGGAATGAAGCCGCCCCAGCACCAGGATGAAATCAAAAGCAGGCGCTAGCCTGCAGCTTCATTTGTAGCCAGAAGATGTGGCATCAATCAAGTGAGACTCAAAACAGGGCTGCGCCTGGAAATCTCAGACCAGGGCCAAGAACACAGAACTCCCAGGAGGGTGCCAGGCTCGGGGAAGAAGCACCGTGCATCTGTGTAGCTCCGGTACCTTTTCCAGACACTTTAACTACGGATGTTTAACGTGCATTATCTCATCTGAGCCTCATGACAAACAACAGGGAGGTGGGCGTGGCCAGAAATATCCTCACCTGACCCAGAGGGGCCGGACAGGAGGGCTCTCCCAGACGGACCCAGCTCCTGGGATTAGACATGGGACTTTCCACCCTCAACCAAGGCCCCAGACACAGACCGTGGCCATCAAGCTGCTACCGAAATTCACCTGCTACTTATTTTTCAGTTAATAATAACCATATAAAGAATGCTTGCCTCGTGTTTCATTTTTATTTTCCAAAGCACTCTCCTTTCCATTATCTCATTGAAGCATTCTCAACAGCTCTGTTACAAAAACCAAAAAAAACAACGACAACGACATAACCCCACAAGGCTCAGACATGTCATTTGCCCAAAGCTACTCAGGTAAAACAAGGGAGGAACCAAATCACAAAGTCAGGCGTTCTTCCAGAGAACCCCTTCCTCACTTTGATACACCCCATCACATTATCCCTTAGTCCATTTATTCAACAAATATTTACTGAGCAACTCCTATGTGCCAAGCACTGTTCCAAGTACTGGAGATGCAATTCTTTTAAGGAATTCACAGGAGCAAACACCCTGATTCATTCTTGAACCACATGGTCGGGACTATAACCCAGGTGGCAGCAAAATGCTAAGGGCTGGGGTACTCTGAGGAAGCAGCAACAAAGGCTGGGTGATGGGGGTATAGGAAAATGGGGAGGTTCCTTAAAAGAGCTGGCACTGGGGCTAAGACGTGACGGAGAGGAGGAGGAGTTTTCCAGACCAACCAAGAAAGGCAAATATTTGAGGCAGAAGGAACAAGAGCACAGATGTGGCCCGGCTTGACGACTCCCGGGAATGTGCCTAGGAGTAGGGACAGGGGACAGATGAGAGAGGAAGCTGGGAAGGAGGTAGCTAGGCTTGACAGCAGAAGCAAAGGACAGCCAGGGAAGTGCTTCCAGCCAGGGGCTGCCACATTCCGCTTTGCGATTTGAGGAGACAGGCCATGTGGAATTTGGAATAAAAAGTGGGGAAGGAGTCTGGAAACTGAAAACTCAGGTAAATGATGAGAGCAACAGTGCAGAAAGGATATTGCCTCTGAGAGAAATCTGAGGCTGCAATGAACAGAATTTAGTGACGAACTGGATGAGGTTATGTGAGGTGACAGCAAGCCTTCTACCTTGAGAGGCTGGGGAAACAGTAGGGTCGTTGAGAACACCCAATTTCTCAAACACCCAAGCACACACACACAATGCAATAATACGAGACAGATGGAAACATACCCTCGTGTTAGCTGTACTTAGCCTTGAATGACAAAATACTTTCCAGAAATTTCCAAATGTTCTAAAATGAACGTGTATCAATATTATAATCAGAAACGGTAACATTTTAAAATTACTACCCATAATAATAGTTACAGTTTTGAACAACTACTACATCCTCACATTTTTATGAGGTAAGGACATTATCCCCATTTTACAGAGGAAAAGCTGAGGCTCAGAGAAGTGAAGTAACCTTCTCGACCACATACATCTATTAAGCAGCCAAGTCATGATTTGAGCCCATCATCTGTTTGACTCAGACACTAAGGTCTGACTGAATACCCAGTGCTGCCATAAAAAGAACCTGAAAGTCGCTGAAGAAAGTTTGAAGCATCCGGGAAGACAACTGGAGAGGTCAGATGGGCAGGTTAAACTTTGGAGCTAGAGGAGATTCCTCACTAGATTCAGGAATTGTCCCCACAACGAAAGGAAAAGGAAACCATCCAGGGATAATGTATGAACAGAGAAGACTAAGAAACGGCCCAAGACCACTCAGTAAGAAAAGAGACGTAGCAGGGCAGACATAGGTAGCCTGGAAGCCGAGGGGAAGGAGAATTTCGGTGAGCTGAGAGAGATCAAGTGGAAGGAATGGCCTTTGGGTGGAGTCTTGTGATGAACTTGACAGAGAATGCCCTGTAGCATAAACCAGACTGTACCGGGTCAAGGTGGGAAGGAAGGAAAGTCCTTTCAAGAACGGAGTTGATAAAGAATAGTGAGGGAAAGACTGGTGGTAGCCTGCCAAAATGGTGGAGATGAGAGAAGGACTTTTGCCCCTCGGAAATGCCTCAACTAGGCTTGGACGCTGAGTAAGAGTGAGTGAGAGCATCAGGAAAGAGAGGAAACAAACCCGGGGACAAATTCCTGGAGGACGTGGGCAGAGGCAGAGCCCACGCACCGTGAGGGGTTTCCCTGAAGTGCTTCTCAAACAGAAGCACTTGATATCCCGGTGGTAGATTCAATTGCTGCAAAAACAAGCTGCTCCAAATGTAAACTGCACTGCAGAACAACAGGCATGGTAGTATGCTCCCTGCTTCCTTGGGTCAGGATTCGGACAGACCACGGAGGGGGTAGCTTGTCTCTGTTCCATAGTGTCTGGGGTCTTCTTTGGGATGACTCCAATAGCTAAGGGTGACTCAAGAAGCCAGGGACTGGAATCACTTGGGGGCCTTTTTACCGGAGTGGCTGGTACCTGGGCGGGACTCAGCTGGGATGGTCCACGGGACATCATATCTTCATACTCCTTGGCTGCCCCTCCGGCATAGTGGCAGAGTTCTGAGAGGGGATGATAATCCTCTGGGTATCATCGCTCCTGTTCTGCTGAAAAAAAACCTAAGCTCAGGAAGTCTAAGCCATTTTCTCAGTTCTACAGAGTTTTGCAGCACAATCTCAATTTCATGTAAAAAATACATTCACACCACATACAGAAAAACGTCTAGAAGAATACATTTCGAAGTCTTAGAAGTAGTTGTCTTTGAATAGCGTGATTTTTAACTTCTATTAGATTATCCGTATGCTTTGATTTCATCTTATGCATTGCTGATACCTTAAAAGTAATTTTTTAATGAAGCTTTCTCAAAGCACCTTAATAAACCCTTGGACCTGACCTTTTTCAGGACAAGCCCAGGGGTGTCATCTCCTGGATGGAAGCACAAACCAAACACCTGCCAGGCACGTACCAAGGGTTGCGTACTTGGCATGACCTTGTCTGAGAGATGAGATTCCCACACTGTGGCGTTGAATCAGGCATCATGCCAAGCAGAGGAGCTGAGGTTGGCTGAGAAGCTCCTGGATGCGTCACGTCAAAGGTGGGGGCTTGAAGAGGCCAGGATGTCACTGAGCGTCATGCCTTGGCATTTGGTGTACAGAACTGTGACCACAAGCCCCAGGTCAAAAATACTGCCTACCTCTTTTGACATAAGAGACTTGATGCCGGTCAAAGGTCCTTTCTATCTTCTGAAACTCCTCCAAGACTTTCTTAAAACAATTCATGCTTTAAACACATTAAAGCCTTCTTAGAATACAATAGCATCTCTCCTGAGATCACCCCTAGCTTATGAAGTTTTAAATTGGAGTTTTTATTAATGGAAAGGGAAATGCAATCATTTTAATGCAAGTTGAAATGTTTAAATAGCAGGTCTTGAATTTGCTTTCAAAGACACATAAATAAAATGTAGGTTCAAATTCAGCTAACCCTTAGTGAGAACAGTGCCTGGCATTGTGCCTAGCTCTTTGCCATAAATATGCATTTCTGTCTTCTCAGTACTCATCCAGCCATCCTCTGTCAACCCCAAACCAGGCGGAGCCAGACAGCGTTGTCTGAACTCAACGGCCAAGTTCACCCAAAATCTAGTTGACCTAGGTTGTGCAGTGTATTTGGGTCAGGAGTCAGGAGACTAACTAGCAGAGCATCTTGGGACCAGCCTCCACTTAGCCACCCGTAACACCAGGAGAAGAGGCTTGAGGAACGGGACCAGGCATCTCTAAGACCCTTCCAGCCATAAACTTCTGTTTCTTCAAGTCACAGATATAGACATGTCCCTTGTTACATCAGAGCCGCCCTTCATCTGTCATCAGACAGCCACACACCCACAAATTACCCACCGGGAGACACACAAACGCACCTTCACACACACATGCTGAGCCCACCCCCCTGCAGAAAACAGCCCCACCCAGGCTCCCACACCAGGAGAAACCACCAGCATCAGTGTCAGACCCCAGCAGCTCCCAAGTGGTTGCTGCTCTCAGCTCTTCCGGACAGTTTAAGAGATATATTCCCCTCGCTGAAATTTCCTTGTCATAAAAAGGAGGGTTGACGCCTCCTCCACTCGCTGCCTCGTCGCTATCTGGAATTTAACCCTATTTATTTTAATTGCCTATTTACCTACTTATATATTCCACCAGATTGTGGAGAAGAGCTGTGTGTCATTTTATGTAGTGTTTCGGCTCCAGTAACCAGTAACTAGCTCGGAGCCGGGTGTAAAGGAGCATGTGCTGGGCGCCCACATCACCTCTCCAGGACCACTCTTGTTGTTGATGAAAGACGGCCCCGTATTCTGAGACTTCTCCCATTGAGGGGGGGGGTCTATGTCCCCTTCCCTTCAGTCTGGGCAGGCAGATGTCATTCTTGTTATTCCTAGTTTATTGAGAAGAAACCGAGGGTCGGAGATGTGAAGCAACTTGCCCAAGGTCACTCAGCTCTCAGGTGGCAGGGCCAAGATTTGAGCCAAGTCTGTCTAACTCCAAAGTCCAAGCCCTCCATAACCACTTGTGTATCTCTCCTCCTAAACAAAAGTGCTGAGGGTGCATGTACATGCGGCATGGAGGGAAGTGTAGAAAAAATAAATACCTCCTATGGCAAGGGTTAGTAAAGTACAGCCCATGGGCCAAATCCAGCCTGCATTTATAGATAACATTTTATTGAGATGCAGTCAAGCTCATTTCTTTACGTGCTGTCTGTGGCTATCCTCACACGACCGTGGCCAGGTTGAGTAGTTGCGACAGAGACCACGTGCTCGCCAAGTCCGAAGTATTCACTACCTGGTCCTTTATTGAAAGTTTGCTGATACCTGTTCTCAAGGACCAGGGTAAAGTATCACTGAAATCCCAGACTCAAGGACACTACAGACCTCATTTTCTTCCCACCCCAGTGCGTGATTTAAGGTGACCACCTTGTCCCAGCTTGCCTGGCACTTCCCTGGTTTTTTCAGGGAAGCCCCCTTTCCTGCCCATTTCTGGGCAAACCAGGACAGTTGGCCACCTTAGTTCTAGATCACGCAGCACCAACTCCAGGTGAGGGCACAGCCCCGCCCCACCGAGAAATGGCCTGCACATAGCTCCCCTAGATGCCGATGGGGAACCGGAGGCCCTGGGCACGGGAAGGCATTTCCTCTTTCTCCCACGGCCTGCTCCAGAGCTGACCCAAGGCAAGGCTGCCCTGTTCATGAGCTTAAGTAGCTTTTGCCACCTGCACCTTGAGCTCGCCTTCCGAGAGCCAAGAAAAACTCCTGGAGGAAACAATGACGACACCCTGTCTGGGCTGAGCCCTTCCTTCCCACTCCCTCCCAACCTGGAAAGACACACACATTGTCCTGCCTTCATGCACCCCAGGACTATAGGAGTTATTGTCAATAATGCAAACTTCTTAAGAATTTGCATTTTAATAAAAAACAAGGACCTACTGTAGAGCCTAGAGAACTATATCCAATATCTTATAATAACCTATAATGGAAAAGAATCTGAAAATGAATATATATATGTATAATTGAATCACTTTGCTGTACACCTGAAACTAACCAGCGTTGTAGATCAACTATACTTCAATTAAAAAATAAAAATTAAAAAAAATTTAGGAAGTTGCATTTTAATACTGAAATAAAGTTTGGGGTTTTCCAGGTTGTTGTTTTTTAACCATGGAACTTTTCATGTTCTTGGGATGTGTATGATAGGAACGGGGTAGGTGGGTGTGATTCTGGGTGATGTGTATATGCATTGTCTGTGCAAATTTGTTTTCAGAAGCACAAACTTTTAGAGGCTAATAGTCAGCTGCAGGGGCCCCTCACCTTAGAGATTTGCTTCTAGATGTGCAGGGATCGATGTAAATGAGGTTGTGTGGACTAGCCACTGGTTAGTGTAATTACCTGACATGGCACTAACTAGCTGGGTGCAGCCGAGGCAGGGAGGAAAGCAACACCCAATGCACCTGTCCCTGTGCTGTTATAGCACAGGGAGGCCAGAGCTGTGTAAACAGGACCAAGAGCAGTGCCTCTTGCCTTCCTTCCAGCCTCGAGGGCTGGGCTCTGAAGGCAAGGAATTCTCAAAGGATGGGATCGGCTTCCGCAGTCCCAGGGACAGAGCCCAAAGAAGAGAGAAAAGACTAGAACATGGTTAGTAAACTACAGCTGGCAGGCCAAATGTGGCCTGCCACCTATTTTGGTACAGTCCACAAGCTAAGAATGTTTCTTACATTTTTAAATGATCAAAAAATTCAAACAAGAAGATTTTGTAATGTGTAAAAATTATACAAAATTCGAATTTCAGTCCCCATCAGTAAAATGTTATTGGAACGCAGCCAAGTCCATTCGGTTTTGTTTTGTCTATGGCTGTTCGCCATTTTACAGATGAAGAAACTGAGGTCCAGGAAAGTGAAATAAATAAGTTATCCCCAGATAGGCTGAGCCCAGATCTACCTGTCAACAGAAACATCGTAACACTGACAAGTCTTCATCTTTTTTTAATACTTATATATATATTCTATATATATTTATATATATATATTTATATCTGTATTTATATATTTTATATATTTTTTATATTTATAATTATATATATTAACACACATTTATATATGTACTTATATATACTTACATATATATTTATATATATTTATATATGTTATATATATATTTATATATTTTATATATTTATTAATATATACTTATGTATATTTATATTTTTAAATATACTTATATCTATTTATATCTATATTTTTATATATTTTTATATACTTATATATTATACATATTCATATATTTATTAATATATATTATATACTCTTATAAATATTT